>NC_056740.1:421108717-421238717 GCF_019279795.1 Protopterus annectens
ACTTGCCTGGAGTTCAAGAATCCCATGCTGGTGAAGCCGTGGCAAACAAGATCTGAGGATTGGAAGGAGGTTGCAGTGCTGTATGGGTAGGGGGAGGAGCTTGGAGCTCGGATCTTTTTGCTTGGTATGCTGCCGGCTCGGATCCATATCGGATCCGAAACCCACAGGTTGCTGATCAAATGAAGTTAACTACTTCAGATACATTCTTTGCCGTCTGGCTAACGTCACTTTGCTCACTGGCTGGCCAGGTATTGTAGATGAAAATGACAGAAATGCCAGTTGGATTTTTCTCAAATCCTTAGTTCTGTGTAGATAGAAACATATTTGTCTGTGAACATTTAATAAATGTAGGCAGTATTCAATTTTGTTAGCAAAGTTGGAAAAAAATACTGGTAAATTAATAGTCTGATTAATGGTGGTCTCCGACACTACCTTAAGCAAAAAGGAAGAATTGGTTCTTAGCAAAACTAACCAAGCAGAAACTTTGCAGTGTGGAGGGTGTGAAGTTCACTCCTTGAAATATGTTATTCACCTAGTTCACTAATAAAATTCAAACTTTAAAATACGTACTACAAAATAATAAAATAGTAGGCAGTCTACAGTAGAGTTAAAAATGGAATATCCTTTATTGACTCTAGCTTTTAAGTTTCAGTTCTAAGGTAGCACAGTCTCAGTTTACACTATGGTGTTAAGGGAGGATGGGGTCTTGGTTAAAGGAATGAGTTTAATGCTTTTATTGCTCTCAACAGAACCACCCTCTGTAACCACTGCCTTGCTCCAAATAACCTGATTATATATAAATTAATGAATGTCTTTAATGCTTTTCATTATATTCAACTAGGATCACCTGTTTGTGTGTTACAATAAAGAATATTCCATTTTTAACTCTACTGTGGACTACCTATTTTATTATTATTATTTTGCAGTACATATTTTACATTTCAAATTTTATTAGTGAACTAGGTGCATAACATATTTCATGGAGTGAACTTTACACCCTCCACACTGTGAAGTTTCTGCTTGGTTTGTTTTCGACCCAGTGTAGGTTGCATACTGGGTTTTATGAGACTTCGAGGGATACCACAAATTATTCTTTTTGCAGTTCTTAGCAAAACTCTATCTTTGTGGAAAATCAGGTAAGGAGTTTTACATGATAAGGCTTGCATTTCTGAAATTCTTCTAGCAGAAGTTGTTGACATTAGAAATATACTTTTCCAGGATAAACACTTCAGATTACATTCAGCTGATGGTTCAAAGGGAGGTTGAACAATGGCTTGCAGCACTAAGTTAAGATCCCAAGGTGGGGTAGGGTCTTTGTAAGGGGGTTTTAGTAAGAGTATTCCTTTAAGAAGGCTTTGCAAAGTTATGAGAAGCCAAAGAGGATTCTTTAAAACCATTATGGAAGTTAGAAATAGTAGGCAATTGAATTTTTATGCTAGACTGGGAAGCACCTGCCTCAAAAAGTGAAGCTAAAAATTCTAGGACTATTGATGGGTGCTGAAAAAGGCTTAATACTGTTATCATGAGCCCAAAAGGTAAGCTTCCTCCATTTACTAGCATGGAGTTTATGGGTAGCTGGCTTATGAAAGGCTGAGAGAATATGATGCATCAAAGAAGAAATTGAGGGAAGTCTGACTATTAACGGAACTGGAGAAACCAAGCTGTCAGCTTGAGGTTCACAATGTTCAGATGGATTAATCCCTCTGGATGGGATAGAAGGTCTAGAGTCGGGTCCCAAATCCAAAGCTGTTGAATCAGATAAGGCCATAGAAAGGGGAACCATATCTGTCAAGCCCAATAATGTGCAATGAGGATTACTTTGCTCTTAAACTGATTGGTTTCTGTATGAATTTTGGGATTAGAGGAATTTGGGGAAAGGCATACAACAATCTGGAAGGCCAAATGTGAAAACAAGCATCTCCTGGTGACTCCCCAGGAGGGGGGATCAGGGAAAAGTAGTTGCTGCACTTGTTGTTTAGGGAAGAGGCAAATAGGTTTCAGCAAGGCTGGCCCCCACTGACAGAAAATCCAATGTACATTGCTATCAGAAAGCAGCTGGAAGAGATCTCTGTAGGGGACCAAGTGACTTGGACATTCTTGCCCAGATAATGCCCCCCCCCCCCAATCTGGGAGGCATCCGTGGTCACTATGGCTTGGTGTTCTGATGGGACAAAAGGGCGGCCTAGAAGAATGTCTTCGAAATGCAACCACCAAGCTAAATCTTTTCTGCAATGATTGGTGATCAAAATCAGGTCCGAGATACTAGCAACCACTGAAGTATCCTCATGTGATATCTTGCCAAGGAAAAAAGAAGTTATGTACTTGGCATAGTGTTCCATCTGTGTTGTCCATCTTCATTTATCCTTGACATATCGGTTTGGTTCTGAGCATTGGAACCGACGTGGCCGTTACTACAGCCCATGAGAACCAAAAAAAAACTCTCAAGCTCAAGTCCTACCCAGAATACTCCTTTCCAAATTACCTTAGATTGAGTGTGCAGATAGAAAAAGGACAGAAAGCATAATCCTAAAATAAAACCTTTATAGAGACCATATCTGGTGTCAGATATGAAAAAATGCATAACTAGGACCATTATTTGTTCCACCAAAATCCTGACTGTAAGGGGGAAGGGGGTGGGGAGTCAAAGATAAATGAAGACTGACAACATAGATGGAATGTTATGGTAAGTACATAACTTCTCTATCTGATGTTGTCAGTCTACATTTTACCCTTAACATATGGGACAGAGTCCCCATCTACCTTAGATCTTGGGAGGACTCATGGAAGAATATTTCTGAGCACCACAGAACCAAATGACACCCTTCCCCTAGACACCAAATCCAATTTGTAATGAGTAATAAAGTTATGTGGGGTAGCCCATGTTGCTGCTGTGCAAATATTATCCATGGAAGCCTTAGAATGGAAAACTGCAGAAGCAGCCACGGCTCTAGTAGTGTGTGTCTTAACAGGCCCTGGTAATTCAATTTTTCTCTTGTTGTAAATGAAGGAAATACAATCTTTTAGCCATCTAGATAAGGTGACCTTGGTGACTGGCTTGCCTATTCTAGTACTTGAAAATGATTCAAAGAGCTGGTCAGACTATCTTATGTCTTTTGTTCTATGAATACAGAATTGCAGTTGTCTATGAATATCTGATAAATGCAAACAGTATTTGCCCTTGTTTGAAAAATTGGGAAGAAATACTGGTAAATCAATTGCCTGGTTGATATTTGTTTCCAAAATCTCTACTAGAAATATAGTCTTCCAAGATAAGAATTTCAAACTGCAGTTAGCAGCAGGGGGTAAGACTTTGTTCCCCCCTGCTTGTTGATGTACCAATCTACTGACATACTGTCTGTCTGAATTGCAATTATTCCTGAGGAGAAAGCAGTCTTAAAGGCCTGCAACACTAAAAGCAATGCCCTCAACTCCAGGACACTGACATGCAAGTTGGCCTCTAAGAGGGACCAAGTGTATTGGACAGTCTTGCCCAGATAATACCCCCACCCCATCTGGAAGGCATCCATGGCCACTATGGCTTGGAGTTGAGATGGGGCAAAGTGGCGGCCCAACAGAATTTTGTCTGAATGAATCCACCAAGTTAGGTCTTTCTTGCAATGGTTGGTAATCAAGATCTGATCTGACATGGGTTGATGTAGTATGGACCACTGGGATGCTAGAAACCAATGAAGAATTTTCATGTGAATTTTTGCTAAGAGAAAAAGAAGTTATGTACTCACCATAATGTTCCATGTTTGTTGTCTTTGATCTCGCCTTCCTTCTTGCTGTTTGGGTTCGGAGACAATCCTCGGCTCCGACTCGGCAGTATACTATAGCTCGAGAGCTTTTACTGGCTCGAGGCTAGCCCCTATCCTAGCATGCCTAGCAGTAGTTACCCAGATCTCATTTGTGATAACCCAACACTAGACCACCATATCAATAGACAAAAGATATACTCTATACAAACACAATCCAAGCACTTAACCAGTTCTTTATTCACGATCTGGTACCTCGGCCTTTCGCCTTCAAAGGATCCTTTGAAGGCGAAAGGCCGAGGTACCAGATCGTGAATAAAGAACTGATTAAGTGCTTGGATTGTGTTTGTATATTGCTGTTCTTTCAAGTGTTTGTGAAAAGATATACTCTACTCTACATATCCGATGACACCTACATATAAAGGTGTGACCCCTCCACAACAGTAATAGTAGTAGTAGACTGAGACTAACCATAAGGTATGATATAAAGGAAACCCAGCCAGTATAACCAATAAAACAAGGAATTCCTCTCGATCCTCCAGGAAGGGGGAAGCAGGGTGGGACACAAGAAGGAAGGCGAGATCAAGGACAACAAACATGGAACGTTATGGTGAGTACATAGCTTCTTTATGTTTTGTTGTCCATATCTCGCCTTCATTCTTGCTGTTTGGGACAGCGTCCCCAGCACCTGATTCTTGGGTGGCTCACTGGAAAAAACTCTTCAGGATGGTGGAACCAAAGGATGCCCTGTTCTGGGAGGCCACATCTACTTTGCAATGAGTGATAAAGGTATGAAGAATAGCCCATGTAGCTGTTGCACAGATCGAATCCAAAGGCAATCTGGCTTGAAAGGCAATAGAGGTAGACAAGACCCTTGTTGAGTGCCTTTTAATTTTCCCTGGAAGTTTTTGTTTACACAACTCGTAGACATGTTTTACAGTGTATGAAAGCCACTTTGATAAAGCCACCTTTGAGATTGCATAACCTCTTTTATTGTCCACAAAAGATATAAACAATTGGTCAGATTTTTTAAAGTCCTTGGTCCTGTGTAAATAGAAATGTAACTGTCTATGAACGTCCAATTGATGAAGCTTATACTCTGTCTTATTGCCATGATTGGGGAAGAACATAGGAAGCTCTATGGATCAATTCAAATTGTAGTCAGAACATACCTTGGGTAAGAAGGAGGGGTCGGTTCTGAGAGAAACCCGATCTCTATGAAAAATCAAGTACAGGGGACGAATAGATAAGGCCTGTAATTCTGAAACTCTTCTAGCTGAGGTAATTGCAACCAAGAAAAGAGTCTTCCAAGTCAGAAATTTGAGTGGACAAGAAGCAGATGGTTAGAAGGGAGGAAGAATCAGAGGGTCTAAAACTACATTTAGATTCTGGGGGGGGGGTTCTCTTATCGGAGGTCTTAATAGGGTAGTACCTCTTAGGAATGCCTTGCATAACCTATGGGACATTATACTGGAACCAATTTCTCCCATATAGAAATTAGAAATGGCAGCTAACTGAAGTCCGATAGTAGCTGCAGCTGCTCCTTGGTCAAAGGTTTCAGTAAGAAATTCAAGAATCTTTGAAATGCGAGCAGTATAGGGATCAAACTGATTTTTGTCTGCACAACAAGAGAACCTCTTCCATTTAACAGCATAGTCTCCTAGTAGCGGGTTTATGGGAGGAAATCAAAATGTGTTGAACTGCTGGAGAAACATCAGGAAGCCTGGTTAAAAGTGGAAGTGGGGAAACCAAGCTGTGAGCTTGAGAGTTTGAATGGAAGGATGGAGAGCTCCCGACTGATGACTCAAAAGATCTGGCACTGGGTCCAGGATCCAGGGCTCCCCTTGCAGGTGAGGCCAAAGGAATGGGAACCATATCTGACGAGGCCAGTAAGGGGCAATGAGGATTAACTTTCAACCCAATGACTGTGCTTTCTGATGAACTTTGGGAATCAGGGGAAAAGGTGGAAAGGCGTAAAGCAGTCCTGGGGGCCAATCATGAACAAGTGCGTCCCTGGGTGACTGTCCCGGTGGTGGGACTAGGACAAAGTAGCTGCTGGATTTGTTGTTGAGGGGGGTGGCAAACAGATTGCAGCATGGCTTGCCCCATTTGCAAAAAAATCAAGTCCGCAACTTCCTGCTTCAAGGACCACTCATCGGGCATCAGGATAGCCTGGCTGAGCTTGTCCGCTTTCAAGTTGGATTTCCCCTGGGATGTGTGTTGCAAACAGAAAGTATTGGGAAGACATCACTCATTGCCAAATTCACAGAGCCTCTTGACACAAGGGGTAAGACCTTGCTCCACCCTGTTTGTTGATGTACCATACTACCAACATATTGTCCATCTGAATTGCTATAGTCCCTGTAGGTAGAGAGTCCTGAAGTGCTTGCAATGCCAGGAGCACCACTCTCATCTCCAGGACATTGATGTGCAAGTCGTACTCGTGTTCCTGCCAAGTCCCTTGAACAGTCTGTCCCAGATAATGCCCCCCCACCCTATCTGGGAAGCATCCATGGTCACTGTGGCTAGAGGTTGGGGGGTAGAAACGGCCTGCCTGTTGTCACCATAGAGGAGTGAAGCCACCACTCCAGATTTTTTTTGCAGGATTCTGTGATCAGAATCTGATGTCACATGGATAGATCCTGGAATGACCACTGTGGAAATAGAAGCCACTGTAGAATTCTCATGTGGAAGCGAGCCATAGGGACCAGAGTGATTGCTGCCACCATAGAACCCAGGACCTTGAGGACAAATCTTGTTTGAATTCTCTTTTGTGTGAACAGCATGACAACTTGGCAACAGATCATTAATACTCTTTCTTGAGGCAGCTTTGCTATCATGGCCCTTGTGACTAAATCTACCCCTATAAAGGTAATATATTGACAAGGCAACCCTGGGGGGCTGTGGTGAGACCAAAGGGCAGAGATCTGAACTGATAGTGACTGGCTCCCATCTGGAAGCACAGATATCTCCTTAACCATCAGTCCATTTTTATGTGGTACTACGCATCCTGGAGATCGATGGAGCATATCCAATTGTCCTGTCCCAGAAAGGGAAGAATGGACTGCAGTGTTACCATCCGGAACTTTGTTTTCTTGACTGACTTGTTCATCCTGCTGAGATCCAAAATGGGTCTCCAGTCCCTTGTTTTCTTTGGAAATAAAAAGAACCTTGAGTAAGTTCCGGATCCGATTTGGTCTGCGGGGATTTCCTGGATGACTCTTTTTCTTAGCAACCTTTGAACCACTAGGTTTGCTTGATCCCGAAGACTGGGTGGAACATCTGGGATAGAGTATTGTCTTTCTGACAGGGGAAGTTGGGAGAAGGGGATATTGTAACCTCTGGATATTATGGATAGTACCCATGTATCTTCTGTGATTGTCTTCCAGGCTTTTGGGTACAAGGATAATCCCCACTGACCGTCTCTGGAGTCGGACAGTCTAGCCTCCCTTCAGGAGCACTGGAACGACCTACCAGAGAAGGTATCTCTGTCGCCCTGATTCTGTGGACCCCCCCCCCCGCCATGAGGTCGGCATCTTCTGTTATTTCCCCCTCTACCTCTGGGGGAAAAAACTCCATGTGTGTCAGGTGAAACTCCCTGGGATTTCCGGAACCACATTTTCCTGCTCTTCTGGCCTTTAGGATAGGGCCTAGATGGAGCAGAAAAATGTACTCCCACGGCAGAGAGAGTTTTGCCAGCCAGTTCACAACTGGGAAGAGTCTCTTTTACCTGAGGCCCAAAGAGATACCAGCCGTCAAAGGGGGCATTGGTAAAGGAAGACTTGAAGGGCTCTGCAAAATGACAAAGGCAGATCCAGGAGTGTCTGCGTAAGGCTACTCCTGTGCCTGCCACCCTGCTTGCCCCATTGGCTGCATAAGAAATGAGCTGCATGAAGGAGTTAACCACTGGAGTCAAGGTTGCAAGCTGAGAAGCCGCCTTGTCCGAGGCTCCCACAGCTGTAGGATTCTGTAAGGTATCTCTTAACCCCTTGAGGAGATCCCTTTGAAGCTTTGTAAAGTGGGACAAATAGTTCAGCGACCTGAGTGTAAAGGTCGCTGAAGAAAACGCATGCTTCCCGTATCTGTCCATCGTACGAGACTCTTTATTCGGTGGATGGACAGATGAAGAAGTTTCCGCTAATTCCTTCTTGGTGGCTGCTGCCACCACCATAGCATCAATGGGAACACCTTTAGATGAGAAGAGCCTGTCTTCAGGGGCTCTAATGAATTTATTGGGCCTCAACGGAACTGGTTCCATCGTATCTGGAGAGCTCCAAGCCTTCTGACTTACTATGTGCAATAGTGGGTCAAAAGGAGGAGCTACCCAAGAGGTGGAGGGTCGGGAACTGAATGCATCCAGGTACACTGACTCATCTTCAGAAAGGGCAAGGGACTTCCAGTCACCCCTCTGTCTAAGGATTTCTAAGATGTCTGAAAAAGAGACATCTTCAGAGGGGGACTGTGGGGACCCTTCTGAGTCATCCAAGTCTGTGTCTGATGTCAAGGACTCAGGGGAGTCCACATGCTTCCTCTTGCAAGTCCTCTTCTGAGGGACCTTCTCCAAGGGATGCTCAGGGGAGGTTTTGGGCGAGGTGGGATCGCCTAATGGGGCGTCCTGGAGAATGGGTTCCCTATGCTTGGGGCGGAGGGGAGGCTCGGAGGCGGACACCGGCACCAAAGGCAAAGGAGCCAATGGAGCCAAGGGTGGAGCTGTCTCAGCAGACAGCACGCTTCTCATCACCTCGAAGGCATCGTGGTCCCGACCCGAAAGAATCTCCGGCTCCGAAGAAGCAGAAGACTTTCTACAAACCGAGGGCGATGGCTCTGGGGCCAATGTAGGAGCTGAGCTGACCTGCGCCGAAGCTCCGAGAGGGAGAGTAGGGTCGGACAAGGGTCTGATGCCACTCCCTCCCTCGGAGCCGATGAGGGAGCATTGGCTCCCAGATCCCTCGACAGAAGGGGGTATCGAGAAGATCGGAGCAGTAGTCGGAACTGAAAGACCAGAGGAGGTTACTGGAACAGACGGTTCCACCACTATGACTTCGATACACTCTGAGTCGGATGACAAATCGAGACACGTGTTGTTTGGGCTGTCGGCACCACTTCCGTTTGGGATGGGCCCAAAAATATTTTGGCTAATACTGCTGTCCTAAGAAGCTTCTTTACCACAGTCTCCACATTATCATTGGAGAGGCTCCTGGATGACGGAGAGGAATGGGTTGACGACCAGCGACTGCCCGCCACAGATTGTAATAATGGAGACTGTGGAGCAGACAGCAAAGGGTTCCAAGGCAAGAGACCTGGAACACTTATGGGACCTTACTGGCTCCGAAAACACAGATGGAGCCATAGGTGAATATGTCTTGTCGGAACTGAAAGTCGAGTCCGACTTAACTTGTGGCTTGCTCTTGTCCTTAGATGGGTCTGAACTCAGAGTCGAAGTGGATGAAGGCTTGACTTTGTCCAATTTTTTTGCACGAATCCTGCAGGTGAACAGGTCCTAAACAATATATGCAACTCAAGTGCCCATCTGTAAGGGACATCTTTTGGTAGCACGAGTCGCACTTTTTGAAACCCAAAGGTTTCGAATCCTTGGCAGTATCCTTGGACATAACAGAGAACTGCACTATGTCTAAGGGAGGAGCATAGGGTGACATACAAGAGTGGAGGAAGATGCACACAGGTGGATTATATCTTATGTAGAAGGGCCAATCTGAAGGAGACTGGAGACTGTAAAGTGGTGGCAGGGGAAAGTGTAGTTAGGCAGCATAGGATGGTGGTTTGTAGGATGACATCGGTGATCAAGAAGAGGAGGATGAGTGTGAGGGCAGCACCAAGAATCAAATGGTGGAAATTGAAAAAGGGTAATTGTGAGGTGATGTTCAGGGAAGAGTTAAGACAGGCACTGGGTGGCAGTGAAGAGTTACCGAATAGCTGGGTAACTACAGCAGAGCTAGTAAGAGAAATGGCTTGAAGGGTGCTTGGTGTGACATCTGGAAAGAGGAAGGAGGACAAGGAGACCTGGTGGTGGAATGAAGAAGTACAGGAGAGTATACAGAGAAAGAGGTTGGCGAAGAAGAAGTGGGATTGTCAAAGAGATGAAGAAAGTAGACAAGAGTATAAGGAGATGAGGTGCATGGCAAAGAGAGAGGTGGCGAAGGCTAAGGATAAGGCGTATGAAGAGTTGTATAAAAGGTTGGACACTAAGGAGGGAGAAAAGGACCTGTACCAATTGGCTAGACAGAGGGACTGAGCTAGTAAAGATGTGCAGCAGGTAAGGGTGATAAAGGATAATGAGGGAAACGTACTCACAAGCGAGGAGAGTGTGCTGAGCAGATGGAAAGAGTACTTTGAGGGGTTGATGAATGAAGAGAATGAGAGGGAGAGAAGGTTGGATGATGTGCAGATAGTGAATCATGAAGTGCAGTGGATTAGCAAGAAGGAAGTAAGGATAGCTATGAAGAGGATGAAGAACGGAAAGGCTGTTGGTCCAGATGACATACTTGTGTAAGCATGGAGGTGTTTAGGTGAAATGGCAGTGGAGTTTTTAACTAGGTTGTTTAATGAAATCTTGGAAAGTGAAAAGATGCCTGAGGAATGAAGAAAAAGTGTTTTGGTACCGATTTTTAAGAATAATGGTGATGTGCAGAGCTGTAGTAACTACAGAGCGATTAAACTGATCAGTCACAGCATGAAGTTATGGGAAAGAGTAGTGGAAGCTAGGTTAAGAAGGGAGGTGATGATTAGTGATCAGCAGTATGGTTTCATTCCAGGAAAAAGCACTACAGATGCGATGTTTGCGCTGAGAGTGTTGATGGAGAAGTACAGAGAAGGTCAGAAGGAGTTGCATTGTGTCTTTGTGGATTTAGAGAAGGCATATGACAGGGTGCCTAGAGAGGAGTTGTGGTATTGTATGAGGAAGTCGGGAGTGTCAGAGAAGTATGTAAGAGTGGTACAGGATATGTACGAAGGTAGTGTGACAGCGGTGAGGTCTATGGTGGGAGTGACGGATGCGTTTAAGGTGGAGGTGGGATTACATCAAGGATCAGCTCTGAGCCCTTTCTTATTTGCAATGGTGATGGACAGGTTGACAGACGAGATCAGACAGGAGTCCCCGTGGACTATGATGTTTGCAGATGACATTGTGATCTGTAGTGAGAGTAGGGAACAGGTTGAGGAGACCCTGGAGAGGTGGAGATATGCTCTAGAGAGAAGAGGAATGAAGGTCAGCAGGACTAAGACAGAATATATGTGTGTGAATGAGAGAGAGGACAGAGGAATGGTGAGGATGCAGGGAGTAGAGGTGGCGAAGGTGAATGAGTTTAAGTACTTGGGATCAACAGTTCAGAGTAATGGTGAGTGTGGAAGAGAGGTGAAGAAGAGAGTACAGGCAGGATGGAGTGGGTGGAGAAGAGTGTCAGGAGTGATTTGTGATATACGTGTACCAGTAAGAGTGAAAGAAAAGGCCTACAAGAGGGAAGTGAGACCAGCTATGTTATACGGGTTGGAGACAGTGGCATTGACAAAAAGGCAGGAGTCGGAGCTTGACGTGGCAGAGTTGAAGATATTAAGATTTGCACTGGGTGTGACAAGGATGGACAGGATTAGGAATAAGTATATTAGAGGGTCAGCCCATTTTGGAAGGTTTGGAGACAAAGCCAGAGAGGCAAGATTACGTTGGTTTGGACATGTGCTGAGGAAGGATGCAGAGTATATTGGGAAAAAGTTGCTAAGGATGAAGCTGCCAGGTAACAGGAAAAGAGGAAGGCCTAAGATAAGGTTTATGGATGTGGTGAGAGAGGACATGCAGGCGGATGGTGTGACAGAGCAAGATGCAGACGACAGGAAGAAATGGAAACAGTTGATCTGCTGTGGCGACCCCTGACGGGAGCAGCTGAAAGAAGAAGAAGACGACTATGTCCAAGTCTACAGACTACTAATAAGAAAACTATGCAATAGCAGACAAAAAATATCTTTTTTTTTTATTTTTTTATTTTTAAACAGACAGGAAAAACAGAGAAGGGGGAAGAGCCTCTAGCCTCTAACTTAAATGGCAACTCCTTAAAAGTTAAAGGAAGGGCAAGAAAAGGAAGAACCACCCTCTAATTTAAATGGGTTTGGAAAAGGGGAAAGGCCAGAGAGAAAAAACAGTTAATCCACACAAAAGCAAGTCAGTCAGATAGGATAGGGATAGGTAGAAATATGAAGGACAACTACAGTTAACAAAATAGATAAGCTAAACTAGAAAAATTTGTTAAAAAATATAAGAAGAGAAAAAACACTTAGCCTGAGCCAGTATCCGCAATCTCGATGCTGCAAGCGGCAAACAACATCTGAGTAACTACCACTAGGCATGCTGGGATAGGGGCTAGCCCCGAGTCAGTAAAAGCTCTTGAGCTATAGTATATGGCCACTCTGAACCCAAACAGCAAGAATGAAGGTGAGATATGAACAACATAACATCTAACATTATGGCTGCCACCATCGAATAGTTGTGTGGTTATACTCTTGCTTCTGACAATTCTCTTTACTTAGGCTCTGATCTTTTGCAATCTTAGATAAGGGAGGGAAGCTATGCAAAAACTGGTATTTAGTACCGCTCCTATGTAATTTACAGTGATCCCTAGGTGGGTGCAGGTCTGAAGGATGTAGTCTCTTGTTTGTTCTAGAAGATGCCTGTGGGAGTGGTAATGAACCAGATGTCTAAGTACAGAAACACCTGGAATCTGTGCAGTTTCAAGTGAGCTGCTACTACTGCCATGGAATTTGGTGAACACCCTGGGAGCTATGGTGAGGGTAAGGGGCTCTGATCTGCTAATGACTGGTTCACACCGGAAGCGAAAAAATCTCCTGGAACGCTTGTCCATTTTTATGTGGTAGTACGCATCCTGGAGATCTATCGAGCACATCCAATCATCTTTCCCTAGAAATGGGAGAATAGATTGTACCACAACCATCTGGAATTTTGTCTATCGAACGGACTTGTTCAAAACACTTGGATCCAAAATTGGTCTCCAGTCCCGTCTTTTTTGGAACTAAAAAGAATCTTGAATAAGCTATGGATTCTATTTGATATGACAGGACCTATTGGATGACTCTTTTTTTCTAGAAGTTTTTGAATTTCTAATATTGCTGGTTTCCTCTGACTGGGTGGAATGTTGGGAATTTTGTTGGAGTTGGGTGGAGGAGGGTATGGTGTATCCTCTTGTTATGATCCTCTGCACCCAAACATCCGAAGTTATCTGAAGCCAGGCATGTTGGTGCAAGGATAAACGCACCCCCCCCCGACTGCTTCCAGAGGAAAGCAATCGGGCCTCCTTTCAGGAGCACTGGTAGGGTTTCCCAGGAAAGGTGTCCCTGAAACCCTGACTTTGCAGGCCGCCTCGGGCACATGGATGGCGTCTTCCACTAAAGCTCCCCCCCTCTGCCCCAGGGGAGCCACGTGTGTCCTGGAAAAGTCCTTTGGACTTTTTGAACCACATTTTCCTGCTTCTCTGGTTCCTAGAATAGGACCATTGAGAAGTACAAAAATGTACGCCCTTACTGCAGAAAGGGTCTTTCCATCCTTTTCACACCTGGGCAAAGTTTCTCGAACTTTAGGGCCAAAAAAGGATGATCCGTCAAAAGGGACATTGATGAATGAAGACTTGAATGGCTCCGCAAATTCAAATAAGCACATCCAGGTAAGTCTCCTTACAGCTATGCCTGATCCCGCTGCTCTAGTCGGCCCTTTGGCTGCATGTGCTATGAGCCTCATGGATGAATCTGAAATGGGCTCTAGAGTAGCCAACTGAGAAGCAACCTTATCTTGGACTTCGTCAGATACGGCTCTTGCCAGGGTATCTGGTAACTCTTTAATCAGATTCCTTTGAAGTCTGGTGAAGTGTGGCATAAAGTTCAAAGACCATAATGCAAAGGTCAATGAAGCATAAACCAGCTTGCCAAACCTATCCATTGCCCGAGACTCTCTATTAGGAGGTTAGATAGTGGAACTTTCCTCTGCCAGTTCCTTTTTTGTGGCGGCAGTTAAATCAATCCCTTTGTCCAAAACTGATGATCCTCGGGAGCAGTTAGAATTTTGTCTGGTCTCTTGGGGGTGGTTTCCATGGTGTTAGGAGCCTTCCACGCCCACTGTGAGATCAACTTAATGAGCTCATTAGCATGCGGACTTACCCAAGAGGTAGATGGTCAAGCTCTGAAAGCCTGCAGGTACACTGATTCCTCCAGGGAGGGCTGTTTGGACATCCAGCCACCGTTTGGACATCCAGCCACCCCTCTACTTAATCATCTCAAGGATGTCTCCAAAGGAGACATCTTCTGGGGGTGATCATGGGGCATCATTCCCTTCATCGTAATCCATGTCCTCCATGATGGATTCCTCTGGGGAATCTAGGTGTTTCCTATTACAGTGGGATGATCTGAATAGGTGTCAGAAGAGATAAAACCTGAGCAGGTGACGACTCCTGTAGCTTCGGTGCTTGCTGTCCCAGTGTTGTAGTTGGTAGAGGCTTTGGATGAGAGAAAGGACCAGAAAACTGCTCTGACAGTTGTGGAGATGACTGAATGTCCATGGTGGACAGGGTCGTCTCCATGGCCTGGACAGCTGGTAGCCCCAAATAGAGAAGAAAGCCTGGAACAGAGGAGGTCTGTCTCAGAACCGTGGTCTCCCCCTGCTCCAAAGAAACAGCCCAAGAATCCGAAGCTGGGGTCGAGTTAATGTGTGCCTATGCTCCAAGGTGCAGAGATGGCTCCAAAAAAATTGGAGTAGAGTCATGCCCCTCGGAGCTGACAGCATAGCCAAGACACCAAGAGGTCTCCGAATCTGAAAAAGCCAAAGAACTCAGGCTAGGAATCGGTACTGGAGATGGAGATCTCACGGGGACCGAAACAGTTGACACCAGTAAGGTCAGAACTGGGATCTCTAACATCTCAGAGGAGGAAGATTAGTTAGAGTTGAAGAAGGAAGGGTTCCAGTACCAAAAGGGGCTAGAACCAAGGACACACCAGAAATTCCCCTCTCCACAAAGAGCTGATCTACCAATCTCAACACATCCAATTTTGTCAGACCTTTGGTGGAATGAATAGACTGGGTAGAAGGGGATCTTGGGCATTCCAAAAAAAACCTAGGTAAATGACCTGCAAAAGGATGAATAGATGGAGATATCTGGTCCTAGGATGATCCAAAAATGAAAATTCAGCACTTTCTGTTGACGCCATAGACGTTGATACCGGAGTAGCAGACGACACAGAATATCGGCTCCATGGTCTGGCCTTGGGTCTGTGCCAACAACTTTGAAACCAGTCAGACAGAAACTGTTGGAACCAAGGTATGTACCAAAGTATCCTTTAAAGTCTGTACAGGTTCTGCACTAGCAGTGGGAATTGAAGTTTTAAGTCTCTTGGTCATCAGAACCGTGGGTGAAGCTGGCACCAATCGACTCCTTTTCTTGGATATGTCAACTTTCGAAGAAGAAGAGAAATATGAGGAATGGGAAGAAACATCAGTTTTACTTTTTTTTGTCATGACCAGATATGGCCTCTTCAAAGGCAAATTTTTATCATCCCCTTCAAAATTAGCTTGTTTTTTTTCTTTCTACCAGGGCCCAGTGATTGAAACTATGGCAGACAGAACAATCTTCCTGTAAGTGCACTGGACCCAAACAGTAAACACAGAGGGAGTGCCCATCAGAATTGGGCAGTTTTTGTCCACATTTGAGGCATTTATTAAAACCAGAAGTACTTTTGCCCTTATCAGCCATGATACACACCCACAAAAACAAGTGTACATGAACACACACACACACACACACACACACACACACACACACACACACACACACACACACACACACACCCTACTTAGAGAAGACCAACTAAAAGGAAGGTATAAGTATAGCACATTTTTTTTTCTGAGAAGAAAATAAAGGCAATCAAACATGTACTGTACCAACTCTGGTAGAAAAAGAGTACCCAAAGGTATGGAAAGGAAACTACCAACAATGACAGTTGAGGAAAACACCGAAGTCTTATAGAGAAAACACAGAAAAGTAAGGCGCTATTTGAAAATGGGCAGGCTATAAAACAGCAGTAATTATTAATAGGAGAGAAAAATCTACATAAACACAGGAATTTAGCTAAAATAGAAGAGAAGTAAATCACTTAGCTCGAGAGCTATTGACGATGTGTCTGTCACAGGAAGCGGCAAATGAGATCTGAGGTAATTTGGAAAGGAGCATTCTGGTACGGCTGTAGTAATGGCTGAGTCGGTTCCAATATTCAGAACAGAACCCATATGTCAAAGACAAAATGAAGACTGACAATATCAGATCTAGAGTTGTCTAGTTCCAGCCTCCCAACCATAGCTTTGGGACTCTACCCAAATGCAATGACTGCAACAGTGAAACATGAAGAACATAGTACAGTTGTGTACACTTATCATAACTGTAGATGTTCGAGTGTATTCACTGTTGCAGTCCAGGTTACCCACCCACCTGCCCCTTTTTTTCTTTTGGATTTTATCTTTCCTTCTCTGATTTATACTACCTATGCGGTGTATTTGCTTATAGATGAAGGAAAAATTTATATTGATGTATTTCTGAATATATACATAAAGTTTGGCTACCCTTTTTGGGGGCACCTGACATCTGGGGCAAGACAAACTGAAGAAAATGGCATCGGCTGCTTCTTTTATACCCCTGATGACCTGACGTCAGGAAGGGGGAGACCGCAGCCAACGCAGGACACAAGACTTTGGAATTCAGGCCGGATGACGGCAACCTGCCAGCAGGATTACCCAAATGTAATGATTGCAATAGTGAAACACAAAGAACATCTGCTTGTTCTCTTTGACTTGGGATGTTGAGGATTTTCTTGCATATGGGAGGAGAAAGGGAAAAGGGAATAATACAGCCTCTGTATATAATCCTCTGCACCCAAGCATCCAATGTTATTAGTAGCCAAGCATTTTGGTGCAGTGATAACTGTCTCCAGACTGCCTCCAGAGGAAGACAATTGGGCCTCCTTTCAGGGGTGCTGGTAGGATTTACCAGGGAAAGAATCCCTGAAACCCTGGTTTTGCGGGCTACCTCTACCACATGGGAAGCATCTTTCATTAATGTTCGCCTCTCTGCCCCATGGGCCCTTAGGACTTCACATTTTTCCACTGCTTCTCTGAATTCTAGAGAATGATTGCTGAGGAGTGGAAAAATGTACGCCCACAGCAGAAAGGGTCTTTCCATCTTTCTCACACCTGGATAAAGTTTCTCTAACTTTTGGGCCAAACAGGGATGATCCATCAAAGGGTGCAGTGATGAACGAAGACTTAAATGGCTCCACAAAGTCACACAGGTGCATGCAGGCATGTCTCCTAATGGCAATGCCTGAGCCCACAACTCTGGTGGTCCCCTTGGCTGCATGAGCAATGAGCTTCATGGAAGAATTTGACAGACTCCAGGGTAACCAACTGGGAAGCCACCTTTTTTTGGACATCCCCAGAAACAGTTTCTGTATGGTTATCTGACAACTCCTCGATCAGATCCTTCTAAATCCTTCTAAATTCAAAGACTGTAAGGCAAAGGTCAATGAAACATAGACCCATTTCCCAAACCTATCCATCACCTGAGAATCCCTGTTGGGTAGATGGATAGAGGAACTCTTTTCGGCCAGTTCCTTCTTTGTGGCTGCCACTATGACCATAGCATCAACTGTTTGTCTTCAGGGGTAGACAGAATTTTGTCAGGTCTCTTGGGAACAGGTTCAATAGTATCAGGGGCCTTCCACACTCACTGAGAGATCAAACTGAATGAGCTTATCAGCGGGTGGAGTCACCCAAGAGGTAGAGGTTCAAGTGTTGAAGGCCTACAGGTACACTGACTCCTCAAAAGAAGGATTTTGGGATGTCCAGTCAGCCCCCTGTTTCAATATTTCCAGGATGTCTCCAAAGGAGACATCAAGGCGTGACCTTGGGGATCCCTCCCCTTCACAGAAGTTGGTGATTTCTGTGATTTACTCCTCTGGTGAACCCAAGTGCTTCCTCTTGCACTTTCTGTTCTTAGGGACCTCCTCAGTGGGTTGATCTGGGGAGGTATCAGAAGAAGAAAGAACTGTTACCTGGGACTCCTGTGGTCTTGGCACTCGCTGACCCAATGAGTGCGCAGGTTGAATATCTGGGTGTATGAAGGAGAAGGACACTAACTCCAAAGTGGAAGGGGCTGAGTGTCTGACTGTGGCAGTCAGGGTCTCTCCATTGCCTCAAAAGCTGGAGCCAAAGAGGTACCCGACAATCCTCTCGTCTAGAGTATATTACTCTCCAGCCTCTCCACATCATCCTCAGTTAAGCTCTTGATAGAATGGATAGAAACAGTGGAGGGCGACTTTGGCCTTTCCAGAAAAGGCAAAGGCAGCCTTCCTGCAAAGGGGTTAATAGAGGGTGAATATGAGGTTCTCAGAAGATCGATAATGGACGGCTCCTCAAACTGCATACTCAGTGCAGAAGTAGTTGGCAATGAAGGAGATGTCTGTGACAATAGTTTTGGTGTTGAATATTTCAAATGTTCCTGCACCAAAACACTAGGTGCTGAAGACTTTATCTGCTCTGATAAACTTGGTTCCATGGGTCCCTTCGGGACTGAAGATTTAGTAGTGGAGTCGATCGGCTCCAAAGACTTAGCCCTTTTCGAGGACAGTAACAATGGTGTAGAAGGCACTGACAGGCTTCTCTTTTTTTCTCCACAGCTTTGAAGGAAGAAGATATGAGGAAGAAGGGGAAGACACATAGTCTTACTCTTGGCTTTTTCAGCTCTAGATAAAGCCTCACTGAAGGCTGATGGTAGCATAACCTTCAAAATAACTTACATCTTTCCACTAGTGCCCTGTGACTGAAACTATGACATACTGAGCAATCTTCTTGAAGGTGAACAAGGCCCAGGCAATAGACACACAGCAAATGAGCGTCTGACATTTGAATTTTGTGCATCTTTTGATTCCAGAGACTTTAGGTTTATCAACAATACTGAAGAGATTTCAAAGATTTTGTTCAATGATGTCTACAGGCCAACTATAAAACACACACACACACAGGTAGAAAGGTTTCACAAACAGGAACATGCACTACAGAAATAGATGGATTTTTTTTTTTTAACAGAAGAAGAAAGTAGCAGGAAGAAAAAAATATCAGCAATGATAGATTGGAATACACTGAGGTGTATGGAAGAAAAAGAAAAACTATCAACAATAATAGTTCAGAAGACGCCAAGGTGTACGGAAAGAGAAGGAGAGGACAATTTTAAAAAAGGTAGAAAGTAGTGAGTGGGTTAATGACTAATAAGCAATAAAGCAGAAGAAAAGTCTTTCAAAAGAGAGCAATGGTGAACGCGTCTGTCATGAGGAGAGGCAATCATGATCTAATAACTAGGAGAGGAGCATTGCAGGTAAGGGTTAAGCTCGAGAGTTTTTGGCTTTCGCGAGTTATAGTAACATCAGAGTCAGTTCTGACGCTCGGAACCAAAACCATACTTCGACGATAAAATGAAAATTGACAGCATCAGACCTTAAGTTAGTGGGTTCTAATCATAGCATCACCCCTCTTCGCTACAAAAACCTGACTACATTCTTAACATAACTAAACCAGTAAAAACACTCAGAGTGTATAAATACGTACAAAACAAAATAAAAACAACAAAAATGCCACCGCCAGCCGATATAACAGTCCAAGCTTTAATTTAACACTAAGTGCTTTCACCCAATGTCATCCTGGGCTTCTTCAGAGTGTATTACTTCCATCAGTCAGCAGATTTAAATACTAATAAATCACATGATTTCCCTGTTCAACATGAAAATTAAAAATACACATACAAAAATCATTTACAAGTCTTAAAACATAAAAAATATTCAAATAAAATAGAAATAAACAATGAAGAGCTGCTAATTGTATATGTTAAACAATCTGGGAAGGTGGCCTAATGGTTAAGGTATTTGTCTTACAAACACAAGGTGCAGGGTTTGAGTCTCACAAGGGATAATTGGCTAGGCTTACAACGGCTTGCAAGGGCAGTTAACCTAGTACTAACCTATGAAGCTATGAATATCTGTTAAAATATATACAATAAAAAACTTTTATACAATTCATAGTTGCAGTGACTTTAATTTCCATGTAAAATGTAAATTTCCTAAAGTTTTCACAACCTAAACTGTGCATATATACGACATTTTCGGTCTTGTAATTTTTCATCTCCCTTATATGTTCGGCTACTCTTTCCTTTAACTTTCTTGTAGTCTTACCTACACAGAAAGCCGAACATGAGGTGCATGTTGCAATGTAAACAACTAAGTTGGTATTGCATTTGCAATGCGCTGGGCATGAAATACTTCGGCCATATCCTTCTACCACCACATATGGTGGTTCGTTTATGTACTTACATACTCCACACATGTTATATTTTGTCATCTTAGAACGATAGCTTTGACTCTTTGTAGCTGTAGTCTTCAAGAAACCCTTTTAAGATGACAACTATGAACTGTATAAGTTTTTTATTGTGTATATTTTAACAGATATTGGAGCTCTCCGTTGTTTATTATTTGTGTTTTATTCGAATATTTTAATGTTTTAAGAGTTGTAAAGGATTTTTGTATGTGTATTTTTAATTTTCATGCTGAACTGGGAAATCATGTGATTTATTATTATTTAAATGGGCTGACTTGATGGAAGTACACTCTGAGGAAGCCCAGGATGACATCGGGTGAAAGCGCTTAGTGTTTAATCAACTAAGTCGGTATTGCATTTGCAATGCCCTGGGAATGATATACTGCGGCCATATCCTTCTACCACCACATATGGTGGTTTGTTTATGTAGTTACATACTCTACACATTACATTTTGTCATCTTAGAACGATAGTTTTTTTTTACTTTTTGTAGCTGAAGTCTTTTCAAAAAACCCTTTTAAGATGACAAAATGTAACGTGTAGAGTATGTAAGTACATAAACGAACCACCATATGTGGTGGTAGAAGGATATGGCCAAAGTATATCATGGCTAGTCCATTGCAAATGCAATACCAACTTAGTTGTTTACATTGCAACATGCACCTCATGTTCGGCTTTCTATGTAGGTAAGACTACAAAAAAGTTAAAGGAAAGTGTAGCCGAAAATATAAGGGACTTAAAAATAAGAAGACTGAAAATGCCTTATATATGTACAGTTTAGGTTGTGAAAACTAGGAAATTTACATTTTTTATTATTGACCGTGTCATTCCTTCTCAGAGAGGAGGTGATGTAAAAATGAATGTCGAGAGACTAGAGTTGGAATGGCAGCTTAGACTAAATGCTACTACCAAGCCAGGCATAAATGCAGTTGCACTAACATTAGTGTTTTGAAATTAAAGTCACTGCAACTATGAATTCTATAAAAGTTTTTTTATTCCATATATTTTAACAAATATTGTTTAAGATATACAATTAGCAGCTTTCCATTATTTATTTGTGCTTTATTTGAATATTTTAATGTTTTAAGAGTTGTAAAGAATTTTTATATGTGCATTTTTAATTTTCATGCTGAACTGGGAAATCATGTGATTTATTAATACTTAAATGGGCTGACTGATGGAAGTACACTCTGAGGAAGCCCAGGATATCATTGGGTGAAAGTGCTTAGTATTTAATTAAAGCTTGGACTGTTATATCATCTGGCGGTGGCGTTTTTTGTTATTTTTATTTTGTTTTATACATTCTTAACATATACTAAAAAGAATGATCGACTTTCCTGTTGGTGAAATAAGACACAGCATAAGATGCTAGTCTGGCAGCTAAGGCAAAAAATTAAGGTCTAGAGCTTTTTACAGGCTGCTTCATGTAATCAAGGGTACAGAATGTGACTAATTTCAAATCAATTTGACAACTGTGTAACTCTGAGCATGGGAGTTGACCAGACAGAACTCCTGAACTGCCCCTAACAAGAGACTCTTGTGTACAATGGGCTTACCCAGTTAAAAAATGTATAAAAAAGTGTCTCAGTTAAACTATTCCATTTCAAGTTTATGTTCTTAAATTTCCCTTTACAGGTGTAATGCCAAGTAGAAATAATTAAATATACAGCATATATTTTCACTACTGTTTAGCACTGATGAAAGTTGTTGACTTTGAGAGTGTCATAATGCTACAAACTTTAAAG
This sequence comes from Protopterus annectens, assembly GCF_019279795.1. Taxonomy (NCBI): domain Eukaryota; kingdom Metazoa; phylum Chordata; order Ceratodontiformes; family Protopteridae; genus Protopterus; species Protopterus annectens. Next base: position 421,130,638 of record NC_056740.1, read on the forward strand.
GAAACTAAGTGGGAGAAAATCACCTTACATGCATTTATTTATTTATTTATTGGGTAGGTTTGGCTGGTGCACTAATCTTTTTTAGCCATGATCCAGCTCTCAGAGGCAGTTACAACTCTGTTTAAGCATTTATATGCAAATACAAAAGCAATACTTTATACAATGAAATTTACATTACATGAGTTTATACTAGAAATCATTCACAAACTAGAGCAGCTATGTTTGACAGTTAAGCTGACAAGGTAGGATTTACAACTCCTATGTCAAACAGCACTGAGAGGAGTGTTACACTTACAAAACAGAAAATGTGCATGATAAGTCAAGAAAGCTGTATGCCAACCTGTACCAGCTGCTGTAAGTTCGATTTCTAGCCATTGTCAAAACAGGAAAGTACAGTTGTGTACACTTACCATAAATGTAGATGTTGGAGTGTATTCACTGTTGCAGTCATCACATTTGGGTTATCTGCTTGCAGTAGCCCTCAGTCGACCTGATTTATCAAAGTCTTGGGTCCTGCGTCGGTTGCTGTCTTATCTTCCATGACGTCAGGTAGTCAGTGGTATAAAGCATGTAGCCGACGCCATTATATCAGTTTTTCTTGCCCCAGATGTCAGGTGCCCCCCTAATTGGAAACAATTAAATATATATATATATATATATATATATATATATATATATATATATATATATATATATATGCAAGGTTATACCTCCAACAAAAAAGCAAATACACCAAAAAGCTTTTAAGAATAGTAAAGGGGAATAGAGGTATAGCCCAAAGAAGTCAGGGGGCTGGAGGGAGGGAAACCAGAACTGTAACAGTGAATACACTCACATCTACATTTATGGTAAGTGTACACAACTGTACTATGTTCTTCATGTTTCACTGTTGCAGTCATCACATTTGGGTAGATTCCCAAAGCTAAGGATGGGAGGAGGAATTTAGATAGCATTTGGACCAGCTATAAGGCCCTGCAAGACTGCAGCGGCAAAGCCAGCTCTGGATTTAGAGAAAATTAACAAATGGTAATGCTTGGTGAAAGTATGTACAGAACTCCAGGTAGCAGCTTCTAGGATGTCCCTGGTAGGGACACCTCTGAGAAAGGCTGTAGAGGTAGCTGCAGCCCTGGTTGAGTGTGGTCTTATCCCCTGTAGGGTAGGTTTCCCATGATACTTATAACATAAATGAATGCAATGGCCTATCCATTTAAATGGTTTGCTTTGAAATGGCCTTCTCCTCTGCCCCTGCAACAAATGCCACCAGCAGGTGTTCAGATTTCCTTTGAGGTTTAGTCCTGTCCAAGTAAAATCTAAGTTGTCTGTGCACATCTAAGGTGTGCAGTATCCGTTCCCCTTTGTTCTGTGAATTAGAAAAGAAGGTTGGCAAATGAATGGACTGATTAAGAACCACACTGGAAACTTCCTTGGGCATGAAGGAGGGATTGGTCCTGAGGGACACCCTGTCCGCATGAAAAATTATAAAAGGCTCCACTGCCATAAGGGCCTGTAATTCAGATATCCTTCTTGCTGAAGTGATTGCTAAAAGGAATGCTGTTTTCCAAGAAAGGAATTTTAACTCTGCACTTGCAGCTGGCTCAAAAGGAGGTAGAGTGAGTTTTTCCAATAGAAAATTAAGGTTCCAAGCTGGAGTTGGGGCTCTCCTAGGTAGTCTTAAGTTTTTGGCTCCTCTGAGGAACTGCTTGAGCAGTGGATGAGAGAAGAGGGGTGGTTCTGTGTTGTAATGAGCTGAAATGGTTGAGGCATGAATTTTGATGGAGGAAAAAGAAAGGCCCTTGTGAAGCATCTCAGTTAAGTATTGAAGAATGTGAGGTAAATTGGGTGCTGCTGTACTCATCCCTTGAGTTTGGTTCCAGGAACAGAATCTTTTCCATTTTTCAGCATAAGATTTTCTAGTGCTAGGCCTCCAAAATGACATCCAACACTTGTTTACTGAGGGGTGATAACGGAGAGATTAAGTAATTAGCCAGGCTGCCAGGTTCAAGGTTTGAAGCTGAGGATGCAGAATCTGGCCCTCCTGCTGGGACAGCAGGGTAGAGGTCTGAGGCAGGTGCCATGGAGCCAGCAGTGACACACTGAGCAAGAGGGGGTACCAGTGTTGGCGTGGCCAGTCTGGTGCAATCAGTATAATCCTTGGCTTGTCTTGTTTGATCTTTAGTAGTACTTTAGAGAGGAGAAGCAGAGGAGGAGAGGCATAAACTGATAGATTTTTCCAGTTCAAGGGCAGGGGCATCCACTTTCCAAGCTTCTGGGGAGTTCTTGTGCAGAATTTGTCCAAGTGGTAGTTCTGGGGGGAGGCAAACAGGTCTATATCTGGGCTCCACCATTTGTTTATCAACATGTTGAAAATCTTTGGTTCCAGTTTCCACTAGTGTGGGTTCATGAGATTTCTGCTTAGTTTGTCTGCCAGTGTATTTAGCTTTCCTGGCAGGAATTGAGCCTGTAGATGCACTTGCTAGCTCAAGGCTGTGTTCCACAGACCCATGGCTACTCTGCAGAGGGGGTATGAATGGGTACCCCCCTGCTTGTTTATGCACCACATAACAGTGGTGTTGTCCGTCTTTACCATTAATTGCCCTGGAAGAATGTGGTCCTTGAAGGCTGTCAGTGCATTCTGTACAGCTAACATTTCTTTTTGATTGATATGCAGATGCATTTGACTTGGGTTCCATTGCCCTGAATGCACTTCCCTGCCAGGTGAGCCCCCCATGCATAGTCTGATGTGTCTGTTGCTAGGGTTTGGGCGGCAGGGGGTAGAGTGAATGGTAGCCCCTTGTTTTGGTGGCAGGCCTCTGCCCACCAAAGGAACTCTAACTGTAGGCAAGGTATGATAGGAATCATTGCTTCTAGATCCTGAGAATGCTGACACCATAGGCTTTTTAGATACCATTGTAGTTTCCTCATATGCAGTCTTGCATATGGAATTAGGAGAATGCAGGAAGCCATGAACCCCAAGGCTTGCAGTATTTGCCTTGCAGACAGCAGGGTTTTTGTGGCCATTAGTTTGAAGTCAGTTGTCAACTGAATTTGTTGCCCTGGCGTGAGGGAAGCCATCTGGGAAGTTGTGTTCAAGCTTGTTCCCAGGAATATAATTTGTTGACAGGGTACAAGATGTGATTTCTTTATGCAAATGCTAGATGATTCAAAAGTATGTCCTGGCTTTCTGCCTGAATTAGACAATCTTCCAGGTATGGGTACATTTGAATATTTCTTTGCCTGCAAAAAACAAGGACTGGAGCTAGGCACTTTGTGAATACCCTGGGTGCAGTAGATAAGCCAAAGGGCAGTGCAGAAAACAAGAAGTTCTGTACTCACCATAATGTTCGATGTATTTAGTCCATCTCGCCTCACATTCTTACTCGTGGGTTCGAAGCCGAACTTTGGCTCCAACTTGGCCATACTCTAGCTCGAAGTCTTTCAATTGGCTGGGTTAAGAGGTATCCCATAATGCACTGCTCCCTTTCCCCAGATTTTGTTTGCTGCAAGCTCAATCACACAATCACTCCCCTTCATCCACATGGCACAAAGAAGGACAAAACATTCCAATAATGAAAGGAATACTGAAACCAGAACTAGCCTTTAGGTCCTCCAGGATGGGGGATGGAGGGGGGGGGGGTAGTTAGTAAGAATGTGAGGTGAGATGGACTACATTCATCGAATGTTATGGTGAGTACATAACTTCTTGATGTTATGTAGTCCAATCTCGCCTACATTCTTACCCGTGGGACAGCGTCCCCAGCACCTGAACCCTGGGAGGCTCACTGGAAAATACTCCTGAACACTGTGAAACCAAAGGAAGATCTGCCTCTGGATACCAAATCCAATTTGTAGTGAGTAATAAAGGTGTGAGGAGATGCCCATGTAGCTGCAGCACAAATATCATCCATAGACATCCTGGCCTGAAATGCTGTAGAGGTAGACATAGATCGGGTAGAATGAGCCTTCACTCTAAATGGTAAATCCTTACCACCTGAGGCATAAATGAAGGAAATAAAACCAGAGATCGATCTAGACAAAGTTACTTTGGAAACAGGAGACCCAATTTTTTCTGAAAATGAAACAAACAGCTGGTCTGATTTTCTAAGATCCTTTGTTCTATGTAAATAAAAGTGCAACTGCCTGTGAACATCCAACTGGTGAAATTTGAATTCTGCCCTATTAGAGAACTCTGGAAAAAATACGGGCAGTTCAATGGATTGGTTGAGATCACTAACCAAAGCCACTTTTGGCATAAAGGAAGGGTTTGGTCTGATGGAAACCCTGTCCTTGTGAAAAATCAAGTAAGGTGGTCTTACTGACAAGGCTTGGAGCTCTGAGACATGTCTGGCTGAAGTGATGGCTACCAAGAAGATAGTTTTCCAAGTCAAATATTTCAGGTCGCAAGTAGCTGCAGGCTCAAAGGGGGAAGTGGTGAGGCACTGTAGCACAAACTTTAGATCACAAGGCATAACCGGTTCAAAGACTGGAGAGGGAAGCAGCACAGTGCCCTTCAAAAATGCCTTACAAAGTCTATATGCCATTAAACTGGGTTCATTGGCAACGTGAAAAGTGGAAATAGCCGCTAACTGAGCCTTTATGGTAGCAGCTGCTGAACATTGATTGAAATGCACAGAAAGAAATTCCAGAACTGAAGAGATCGGGGCTGTGTAAGGATCAATTTGCCTTTCATAAGCCCATATGGAGAATCTTTTCCATTTACTGGAATAAATCTTCCTGGTCGAAGGCTTATGGGAAGAAGATAGAATATGAACCACTTCCGGAGAAAAACAATGAAACCTGACCAGTGATGGAAGTGCAGTAGCTAGGCTGTCAACCGGAGGGTTTGAAGAGAGGGATGGAACTGCCCTGACATATGAGTCAGTAGGTCTGGTTATGGATCCAGAATCCAGGTTGTGTCCATAACATAGGGATGGAGAAAGGGGAACCAAATTTGACAAGGCCAGTGTGGAGCAATCAGAATCATTTTGCTTCCCAAGGATTGCGCTTTCTGAATAACCTTTGTCAGCAGAGGAACAGAAGGGAAGGCATACAGTAGACCGAAGGGCCAATCATGGACCAGAGCATCCCTGGGTGACTCCCCATGAGGGGGAATAAGGGTGAAGTAGCTGCTGCACTTGGTATTGAGGGGACTGACAAATAGGTCACAGCAAGGCTGACCCCATCTGCGGAAAATCTGCTCCACAACTTGACTGTTCAGGGACCACTTGTGAGGCATAAGAATAACTCTGCTCAACCTGTCGGCGATCACGTTGGACTTCCCCGGAATGTGCGTTGCTACAAGAAAATGTTGGGAAGACCCTGCCCACTGCCACACTCACATGGCCTCTCTGCAAAGGGGATAAGATCTGGTTCCACCTTGTTTATTCAGATACCATACCACCGACATATTGTCTGAGTGGATTGCAATAGTCCCGAGAGGAAGAAAGCTCTGAAGTGCTTGCAGCGCTAGTAGCACTGCTCTCATCTCCAAGATATTGATATGCAGATGTATCTTGTGTTCTTGCCACATTGCCTTGGACTGTCCTGCTGAGATAATGCCCCCCCCACCCCATCTGGGAGGCATCCGTGGTCACTGTGGCAACAGGAGGGGATGGAACAAAGGGTTTCCCCTGCACTGAGGTTGCTGGTGTGAAGCCACCATTGTAGATCCTGCTTGCACCTGTCTGTGATCATTATGAGATGAGAAAGCGGCATATTCTGTAGAGACCACTGGGCAAAGAGCATTCACTGAAGGAGCCTCATATGTGTTGCCTCGCAAGAGGGACCAGCATAATTGTTGAGGCCATCGTCCCTAACAATTTCAGAACCGTTTTTGCCTTCACTTTCTTTAAAGGTAGCAACGCGTTTACCTGTTGTTGAAAACCTTGAATCCTTTCTTGAGGTAAAAATGCCCTCATGCACACGGTGTCTAACTTGGTGCCTATAAAGGTGACATGCTGTAAGGGCGACAAGGCAGACTTTTCCCAGTTTAGAGTGACACCCAGTTGCTGACACAGATTGATCGTGGCATCTCTGGTCTGTAGTAGTAGATGCCTGGTGGTGGCAGAGAGGAGCCAGTTGTCCAGGTACGGAAACTCTTGGAATCCCTGATGTCTCAAGTGAGCTGTCACCACTGCCATACACTTGGTGAACACCCCGGGGGCTGTGGTGAGACCAAAGGGCAGGGTTCAAAATTGAAAATAACTGGCTCCCAGCCGGAAGCGTAGGTGACTTCTGGATGTCCTGTCCATTTTTATATGGTAGTAAGCATCCTTGAGGTCGATGGAGCACATCCACACTTCTTTTCCCAATAATGGGAGAATAGATTGCAATGTGACCATTCAGAACTTGGACTTCTTCATGTGGAGGTTTAAACGGCTGAGATCCAAGATGGGTCTCAGGTCCCCTGTTCTTTCGGCACCAAAAAGAATCTGGAGTAAGTCCCTAATCCAAGCTGGTCTGAGGGGACATGCTGGATGGCTCCTTTTTCTAGCAGCTTTTGAATTTCTGAAGCTGCGGAATCCCTTTGATTGGGTGGAACATCTGGGATTCTTTTGATCGGCGGGGGGGGGGGGGGGGATGAGAAGAGAATGGAATGGGATATCCACCGGAAATAATTTTTAATACCCACTGGTCCTGATTGATGTGCTGCCAAGCTTCTGGGTATAGTGAGATGCGACCCTCGACTGGCTCCGGAGAAGCGCTGTCGGATCTCCCATCAGGAGCGCTGGTAGGAAGGACCATGAAAGGAATCGCAATCTTCCTGGTTACGTGGGCCTCCTCTGCCTCTAGGGTGATGTCGACCTGAGTTGCCACCCCCTCCCCTGCTCCTGGAGGGGGATTCACTTTGTGCGTCAGAAAAAAAATCTCTGCAATTTCTTGAACCACATTTTCCCACCCTTCTGGCTCTTGGGATGAGGTCTAGAAGGCATAGAAAAACGGACTCCCACGGCAAACAGAGTTTTACCCTCTTGCTCGCACCTAGTGAGAGTGTCTTTCACCTTGGTTCCAAACAAGGAGGAACCATCAAAAGGGGCATTGGTGAATGTAGACTTAAAGGCCTCCACGAAATTACAAAGTCGCATCCAGGAGTGTCTACTGAGAGAGACTCCGGAACTAGCTGCCCTACTCGCTCCTTCAGCTGCATAGGAGATCAACCTCATGGAGGAGTTAGCTATAGAATTTAAGGTAGACATCTGAACATTGACTTTCTGAGCCACTGCGTCAGATATATTACCTTGCAGAGTATCTCCAAGCTCGTTCAGGAGATCTCTTTGGAGCCTTGTAAATGTGATAAGTAATTCAGCGACTGCAGAGTAAAGGCCACTGAAGAAAACATACGCTTCCCATACCGGTCCATGGTCCTAGACTCCTTGTTAGGGGGATGGACGGTAGATGAAGTCTCAGCCAGTTCCTTCTTGGTGGCAGCTGCCACCACCATGGCATCTACTGGGACGCCTTTCGTAAGAAAGTCTTTGTCAGCAGGGGCAGACAGAAATTTGTTGGGTCTCCTGGGGACTGGTTCCACAGTGTCAGGGGTTTCCCACACCCTACGACAAACCAGATAAAGGAATTCGTCGAAGGGTGGAAAGACCCAAGAGGTGGAAGGCTGAGCCCCAAAGGCCTTCAGAAACACTGACTCCTCTTCAGAGGGGGGTTTTGAGGGCCAGTCACCTCTCTGTTTCAAGATCTCTAGGATATCAGAAAAATTCCACGAGGTCAGTGTCTGATGTGAGAGACTCTTCCTGGGAGTTTAAGTGCTTCCTCTTGCACGTTCTTTTTCTAGGGGGCTCCTCAGGCACAAACTCTGGTGAGCCCTCAGAAAATGGGGGACCACTCATGGGTGTCTCCTGAGGCCTTGGGTCTCTGCTGTCCAAAGATAGAGGGCGATCAGAGACTGTTACTGGGGCTGGAGGGGGAAAGAGTGACAGAACTGTATGATGCAGCAGAGTATCTGGCCAGCACGCTCCGCATGACCTCGAAAGCTGGTCCCCCCGTCGAATCTCTCGAAGCAGAGGGGACAAGGTCCGAAGCAAGAGTCTGACTCACTAGAGCCGAAGCACCGAGTGGGAGGCTGGGAGCCGAAGAGCGTCCCGAGGCCTCCCCTTCGGGTCCGACCGAGGAACCATGAGTCCTGGACCCTGTGGACGGAACCGACGGGGTCAGAGCGGAGATCGGAGCTGACAAGCTGGGGTGGGCCATTGGAGCCAACCTAGACGCATCATACGGCTCTTACCGCTCTGGCTCCGAAGGCTGGGATTTGCTCTGAGGATTTATCAATGATGGATGGATGACTGGCTCCAGAGCTGACTGGGCTGGAGCCGAAGCAATTTAGCCAGCACCAGTGATTGGAGAAGTCTCTGCACCACTCTATCCACATCTACATCAGAGAGTGTCCTGGAGGGCCTAGAGGACAAGGTGGGAGATCTCGACCTCCTCTCAGAAGGAGACCTGCAAGGAGGAGAGACCAGTCTAAAAACTGGAGACTGGCTCCGAGCTAGCAAGCTAGCATCTCCGTCACCGGCTCTGAAAAACTGGGAGCCGATGTAGGTCCTGTAGCTTCAGAAACTTCCTTCGGCACTGAAGACAGTGGAGCCGAGGATGCCACAGTAGATTTGGTAACTTTCTCCAGAGGCTCTGATAGTACAGACGGAGCCGCAGAACGTTTCTTTGCTTTAGATGTTTTGGCAGGAGAGGACTTAGCACTAGAAGACCTCTCCAAATCTTCCCCAAAAGGGGGTTTCAGTAGACCCTTCAGTATCAGCTTGTTCTTCCGTTCTTGAAGAACATGAGGGCTGAACGCATGACAAACAGCACAAGATTCCTGAAGGTGTATAGCCCCCAAACAATAAACACGTACCAAATGCCCATCGGTAATAGACATCTTGTACCCAACATTTACTACACTTCTTGAAGCCCGAAGGCTTATGTTCTTTAGTATCTTTAGACATAGTAGGCCGGATACTAAATACGACACCACAGACTAACCAGCAAAAGGCGCGGAAACAATAACTAAAACTGCAGATAACACACCAGGACCTCTAATTCAAACGGTCCTGAACAAACAGCACTAACAAGGACTAGGTCCTCTAACTAAAACGGTCCTAGCCCGGAGGGGATAGTTACCTAAGCACAAGACAAACACAGAAGGGAAACAGACAACCAAGGGAGGACTAGGTCCTCTAATTGAAACGGGCCTAGCCCGTAGGGAGATAGCTGATGGGATACCAGTAAAGTAGATAAAGAAACAGAAGGAGCGCAAAACTGCTTAACAACCACAACACACACGCAGACACAGCTATGAAAATAGCTTTTGGAGCAAAAATTTAGTCAATTAAGACACAAAAGTTATACTTAGCCACAGCCAAGAGCGAGACCACGTCTGAGCTTTGCGAATGGCAAAAGAGATCTGGGGAAAGGGAGCACTGCAGTATGGGATACCTCTTAGCCCAGCCAATTGAAAGACTTCGAGCTAGAGTATGGCCGAGTCGGAGCCGAGGTTTGGCTCCGAACCCATGGGTAAGAATGTAGGCAAGATTGGACTACATAACATCTGATAATACATGTAGCCTGCTTTGAAATGTAGGTATCTTCTGCAAAATTCCCTGATTGGGATGTGCAGGTAGTCTTCCTTTAGATCCAGTGTTGCCAACCAGGCATCCTTGCCTAGCATAGGAAGCAACTGGTGAAGAGTTAGCATCTTGAATTTTGGGATCACCAAAAAGGTGTTTAGGAAAGAAAAGCCCAGGATAGGACACCATGAGTTGTCTTTTCTGGGTACCACGAAAAGTCTTGAGTAGAAACCTTGTCCCTTTTCCTCTTCTGGTACAGTCTGAATAGCCCTTATGCTTAAGAGAGAAAGTGCTTGGTTTTGAGCCTCTGCCCAATGATTTGGGGGTAGATCTGGCCAACCGTTTGGGGTTGGTAATGTGTGGAAGTGAAATCTGTATACTTGGGAAACTATATTTAAAGCCAATTTGTCCAGGGTAATGAGTTCCCTATTTTTTGCCTGCACAGCAATCTTTCCCGCTAAAGGGGCAGTCAGTTGAGAAGGGCTTGGAAGTTTCCAAGTTAAGTCACTGAGACAGTTTACCATAGGGGGGGGGGGTCTTACTACTCCCGGATTTGGAAGTGGGAGCCCCCCACTGCTTAGTCCTGGGCATACCCTGGGACTGAAGCCTGGGTGTTCTGCTGGTTCTAGGTTTGGACTGAAAAGGCCTGGAAGTGGCAGGAAAGGACCAATTCATAGAGGGCCAATGCCTACTAAATCTTGGAGGCTGTACTTGTAGGAAATCTTTAACAGTTTGCATAGATTTAGCTTTTTCTTCCATCTTTTTAAGTACTCCTTCCGCTTTGTTGCTAAACTGGCATTGCTGATTTAAGGGAGCATCCAGCAATTCAGCTTTAACATGATCTGACAAAGACTGTTCCTTAAGCCAAGCATGCCTTCTAAGTACAGACCCAGTGACAGCAGCCCTGCAAGCACGGCCGGCCTTAGGCATAGGTGAACTAGGCGACCGCCTAGGGCGCCGTAAAGGCCAGCCTCTTAAAGAGCGCAGTTTTTATTTATGACTGTATTTATTTTAATTAAGAAAGTGTACGCTCTTCTCTGCGCCCTGTTAAAGTGTAACCGGAAGCTGGAACCATGGTGGAGGGGGGGCACCCTGCCCACTTACAGCTGCAGGTTGGCCAGGACAGTTTAAAAAAAAAAAAAACTTTACTTCGTAGTACGACAGTCTGCTGTAAGGAGGAACATGAATGTGCATGTGCATTAAGCAGTGTTTATTCTGCGGAAGCAGAACTGCTGTAGTGTGACTCCACTGTGTTTTTCCAGCCGGAGTGGGATACTGAAGTTACCTTACAAAACTTTCGAAGTGGTGGTCATTGTCATTTTAATGTCACATTCTACATTATATGGGAGTGCTCCAAGCAGTACTTGGGAAAGTTAGGGTCACCAAGTCATGCAGATGCAGTTATTGCTAGGTTAAGTTACTGTCAGTAGCCTAGGTCCAGCAGCTATGGAGTACAGAATGTTGTTCCTTTATAAATAGAAAACATGTTTACAACTTAACAAAGAAGACCACCAAGAAATTGATGCTCCTAGGCCAGTTGCAAATGTAAAGATAAGTGAAATAAACGATATAGCCTAGGAACAACCCTATGCAGAGCAAAATCTTCAGCATCCAAAAAGTCAAGCAGACCAGGCACGATAGCTGTGCTAATTTCACAAAACACAAATCCTTGGTAAAATCCAAATATTTTATTCGACACAAGAGATAGGTAAGCACTTTCGCCAAAAATTCACCATGATGTGAAATGCCTCCTACTTTATCTCAAAACTTTAGTCTGTGCATTCTGCGTCTGGCAATTTGTAGAGAAAAGGGGGTTGATTACACTTAATGGCAATCGTTACATTTGCAGAGTTGTTTTACTTTTGTAAACACATGCCAAGCCCAATTCACATTCTCCTGTCACGTCAATTTTCCATATTATTAATAATAATAATAATAATATTTAAAAAGTGTTCCTAATGTGTGGCTGTTGTCATTGATTGCTTTATGGTTTTGGATACGATTCTGGAAGTAAGACCTTAAGAGCTATCATACTGACCCTGAAGAACAAGCAGTGCCGAGGGGTAATAAATGCTGTTACATGTTTATGAGTCTGTATATTGCTTGGGGAATACATATTTGATTAGTTGGTGTGTAAATGATGCATATGATGATTTAGTTGGAGCTGTCAGCACAGCCCCAGAATGAACATGACATGCAAAGTGATGAGAATTTTACCAAATGCTGTAAAGACTGCTACTGGGTGCCTTTTCGGAATTAATTTTTCACTCACTTGTAGATGCTTTACTAATGTTTTACAGAACCAAAGGCATGTTAGTAAGCAATTGTATAGCATTAATTTTGATCCATTATGGAGAAGGAGCTGCCTAAAACAAAGGCAAACAATGTCTTGTAAGTTATTGTTTTATGCACTTAAAATAGAAACAGTACACTGCAGCGATCATATTTTTATTAATTGTATTTTCCCTTGTAAGATACAGCGAATTGCAAAACTTATGTTTGCAATATGTTGACCTGATGTACATTTTTGCAACCTGTTGAAGTAGGAACTGTTTTACCTCTCAACTGTACAGATTTTCGCAGAATGTCCAGAGTTTTGCCTCATATTTTTGGTCTGCTCCTCAAACAAAAAGAAGTTATGTACTCACCATAACGTTCCATGTTATGTAGTCCTATCTCGCCTCCATTATTACGTGTGGGACAGCATCCCTAGCATCTTGTATGGGTGGCTCACTGCAAAATAATCCTGAGCACCATGGAACCAAATGAGGCCCTACCCCTGGAAGTTAGGTCCAATATATAATGGGTAATGAAGGTATGAGGGGTAGCCCATGTTGCTGCTGCACATATATTATCAATAGGAGTCCTGGCTTGGAAGGTAGCAGAAGTAGAAAATGATCTGGTAGAATGTGCTTTGACTTTAAGGGGTAACTCTTTTCCTTCAGAAGTATAAATGAAAGAGATGCAGTTAGAGATCCAGTTTGATAATGTGACCTTAGAAACTGGCAAACCCATTTTTGTTTCAGCAAAGGAAACAAATAGCTGGTCTGATTTTCTAAATCCTTTAGTTCTGTGGATGTAGAAATGCAATTGCCTATGCACATCCAATTGGTGAAATCGATACTCTGCTTTATTGCTGTGATTGGGGAAGAATACTGGCAATTTGATAGTTTGATCCAAGTGAAAATGGGAGCAGACCCTGGGGATAAAGGAAGGATCCGTCCGGAGAGAGACCCTATCTTTGCAGGTTGGAAACTCGTCTGGTTGAAGTTATCGCCATCAGAAAAAGAGTCTTCCACAACAGAAATTTTAATTGACAGCTATGGGCTGGTTCAAAAGGTGGCGAAGTAAGTTTAGAAATGACTAGATTTTGATCCAGGGAGGAATGGGATCTTGAACGGGAGGTCTTAACATCATAGAACCTTTGAGAAAAATCTTGCAAAGTTTGTGGGACATAAGGTTAGAATCATTAATTCCCACATGAAAATTAGATATTGCTGCTAGCTGAACTCTGAGTGTAGCAGCTGCTGATCCCTGGTGTAAAAGTTCTGATAGGAACTCGAAGACAATAGGAATGGGAGCTGTAAATGGATTAACTTCTCTGTTATGTGCCCATATAGAAAATCTCATCCATTTACTGTTATACAGTTTTCTAGTTGAGTGCTTAAGAGAAGAGGTAATGATATGGGTTACAGCTGGAGACAGATCGTGAAGCCTGACTAATGATGGAACTGGAGCAGCCATGCTGTTAGTTTGAGAGTGTGGAGACAGGGATGAAGAGAACCTGATGTGTGTCAAGAAGTCTGGTACTGGGTCCAGAGTCCATGGATAGTCTAACAGGTGAGGCCCGAGGAAATGGAACCAAATCTGATGAGGCCAGTATGGAGTGAAGATGATCATCTTGCTTCCCAACAACATTGCTTTCTGTATAACCTTGGGAATGAGTGGAAAAGGAGGAAATGCATAAAGAAGTCCCGGGGGCCAATTGTGGATGAGTGCATCTCTCGGAGACTCTCCCGGAGGGGGAATGAGTGAGAAAAAGGTGCTCATTTGGCGTTGATGGGGCTGGCAAAGAGATCACAGCAGGGTTGTCCCCATTTGTGGAAGATCTGACGGGCTACTTTCTGGTTCAAAGACCATTCGTGAGGTTCAAAATTGCCCTACTTAGCTTGTCTGCTATCACGTTGGATGTCCCCAGGATGTGCATTGCAATGAGAAAGCGTTGGGAAGAAATCGCCCAGTTCCAAACTCGCAGGGCCTCTCGACATAAGGGGTAAGATCTGGTTCCTCCTTGCTTGTTTAGATACCATACCACCGACATGTTGTCTGTCTGGATAGCTATCATCCCTAGAGGGAGAAAGTCGTGAAGTGCTTGCAATGCTAGAAGCACCGCTCTCATCTCTAGGACACTGACATGCAGATGGACCTCATGATCTTGCCATGTGCCTTGGACAGTCCTGTCTAGATAATGCCCCCTCCCCACACTATCTGAGAGGCACCCTTGGTCACAGTGGCAATGGGTTGGTGCGGTACAAAGGGTGTCTCTGTGGTAAGGTGACCTGGCTGAATCCACCAACGGAGATCCTTTGTGCAAGAATCTGTGATTAGCATCTGGTGATGCAGGGGCAACTGCTGAAAAGACCACTGGGATGACAGGAACCACTGGAGTATTCTCATATGTAGTCTTGCTAATGGTACCAATGTTATAGTTGACGCCATTGTTCCAAGAAGTTGTAACACCAGCTTCGCTTTGACTCTTCGAAGGGGAAGTATCCTGTAAATCTGCTGTGAAAGATTTTGTATTCTGTCTGTTGGTAGTCTGGCTATCATAGAGACTGTGTCTATGTTTGCTCCTATAAAGGTTATAGATTGAGTGGGCAAAGTTAAGGATTTTTCCCAATTTACAGAGACTCCCAACTGGGAACAGAGCTTGATTGTGGAGTCTCTGGATTGAACTAGAAGATGCCTGGTGGGTGGTGGTCAGGAGCCAATCGTCCAGGTATGGAAAAACTTGGATTCCCTGATGCCTCAGATGGGCTGTCACTACTGTCATGCATTTGGTGAACACCCGGGGGGGGGGGCTATGGTTAGACCAAAAGGCAGCGCCTGAAACTGGTAATGATTGGCTCCCAGCCGGAAGTGTAGAAAAACTCCTTGATGCTTTGTCCATCTTGATGTGGTAGTAGGCATCTAGGAGATCTATTGAGCACATCCAATTTTTTTTCCCTAACAGAGGGAGTATGGATTGCAGAGTGACCATTCGGAAATTGGACTTCTTTACATACTCATTTAACCTGCTGAGGTCTAAAATGGGTCTCCAGTCTCCTGTTCTTTTTGGAACTAAAAAGAATCTGGAGTATGTTCCGAATCCTGTCTGGTCTGCCGGGACCTTTTGGATGACTCTCTTTAACAGCAGCTTTTCTATCTCTATAGCTGCTTGATCCCTGTGATTGGGTGGTACATCTGGGATCCTTTTGGGAGGGCATGCTGGAAGAGAAAAGGGTATAGAGTAACCTCTGGTGATAATATCTTGTACCCACTTGTCTCGGGTGATATTTAGCCAGGCTTCTGGGTACAAAGACAGGCGACCCCCGACCGGCTCCAGAGATGCACAGTCGGGTTCCACATCAGGAACGCTGACAGGGACGGTCACGAAAGGAATCGCGACCTCCCTGATTTTGTGGACCTCCCCTGCCTCTAGGGAGATGTCTACTATTTGTTCCTCCTCCCCTGCCTCTGAAGGAGGAATCACCCTGTGTATCCTGGAAAGATCTCTGTGATTTCTTGAACCACATTTTACCACTCTTCTGACCTTTAGGGTAAGGTCTAGAAGGGACGGTAAAACTGACTCCCACGGCAGAGACTTTCCTTCCTGTTCACACCTGGTGAGGGTATTTTTCACCTTGGGTCCAAAAAGAGAGGATCCATCAACGGGAGCATTGGTGAATGTAGACTTGAAAGGTTCAGCAAAATTGTATAGAAGCATCAAGGAGTGTCTCCTTAAACAGACTCCTGAACCCGCCGCCTTACTCGCACCATCAGCTGTGTATGACATCAGCCTCATGGAGGAGTTAACAATGGATGTTAAGGTAGCCAACTGAGTAGATACTGTAGATGGGACTCCTTCAGTAGAGGTACCTTGAAGAGTGTCTCCTAACTCCTTCAGGAGATCTTTCTGAAGTCTCGTGAAATGTGACAGATAATTCAGTGATCGGAGTGTAAAAGCCGCTCAAGAGAAGATATGCTTCCCCTATCTATCCATTGTTCAGGATTCCTTATTTGGCAGATGGATAGAAGAAGAAGTCTCTGCTAGCTCCTTCTTAGTGGCCACCGGCACCACCATGGCATCTACAGGTAAGCCCTTGGATAAAAATTATTTGTCTTTAGGGGAGGAACGAAACTTGTTCAGCCTCCTGGGGACCGGATCCACGGCATCAGGAGCCTGCCATGCTTTCTGACTTACAAGATCCAGTAACTCGTCAAATGGGGGAGACACCCATGAAGCTGAGGGTTGAGACCAGAAAGCCTTCAGGTACAATGACTCCTCATCAGATGGGGTAACAGTGGGCCAGCTGCCTCTCTGCCTGAGGATCACCAAGATGTCTGCAAAGGAGACATCTTCAGAGGACGACTTAGGGGACCCCTCCAACTCATCGAGGTCAGTGTCAGATGTGAGAGACTCATCAGGGGAGTCTACATGCTTCCTCTTACATGATCTCTTCTGAGGGGACTCCTCAGCGGGGTTCTCTGGGGATGCCTCAAAAGATTGGGGGCCACTCAAGTGGGGGTCCTGAGGCTGGCAGTCTCTGCCATCCGGGGGAAGAGAAGATGCTGAGACTGTAGATGGCGCTTGAGGGATTATAGCATTGGTACTTCTACGTGGGGAGGATGAGCTATCCAGCATGCTCCTCATCTTCAAGAAGACCGATTCCTCCGGCTCCAAAAGATGCCTCAGTTCCGAAGAAACTGGAGGTGCCGACGGCTCCAGAAGGATCAGCTCCGAGAACAATGTAGGGTCCGAGCTCACTCGGGCCGACACACCAAGAAGGAGACTCGGCACCGAAGAAGTTCGGTTCCAAGTGTCCCCATCGGGGCCAACCGAGGAGCATTGGACCCTAGACACTTCAGACGGCGCTGAGAATGTCGGAGCGGAACTCGGCTCTGAGACAACCACACCAGGTGCTCATGCACCATGGGATACTTCCTAGCCACGAGCCAATCAGAAGTTTTCAGGCTTTCTAAAAGCGGACGAGTCGGAGCTGAGGATCGGCTCCACACCCACACGTAATAATGGAGGCGAGATAGGACTACATAACATCAATTGGTTTTCTGGCAAATCATTGAGGATTGAAGTCAGGAAGTAATGACAGAGGTATGAGTTACTCTTCAGAAAATTCATAATAATGCAAAATCTGTTATTCTATCAACTTTCTAAGTTTGTAAGAACAATATTTATAAATTGTCCCTATTTCGGGGCTTTGTCCAGATTTCTTGGTCTTAGAGGTTGAGAGGTTTGCATGGAGTTTAGTATTGCACCTTATCCCAGACCACTGTTGCACTGTACTTTTTTCTTATGTAGAGATGAAATACTTTTGCTTGCCGAAATTTTTAGAGCTGTAACCTGCCCCATATGACATGATAGGAGGCATCCCTTGGAAACAGAGCATCTATTTGTTTTATTTTTTGACAGAGCATGATTCTGTGGTATCTAGACATCACAAAAAGAAGTTATGTGCCTACCATAACGTTCTATGATAGTTGTCTTCATCTCACCTTCTTTCTTGCTGGTTGGGATAGGAGCCGATCCTCGGCTCAGACTCGGCCATCTTCAATAGCTCGAGAGCTGTTTACTGGCTCGAGACTACCCCTTATCCCATAATGCCTAGCACTAGCTACCCAGATCTCGTTTGAAATAGCTAACCCAGACATAGCTATAGGAAGAAACCCCTCCAAACAAATGGTTAAACATACCTGTCCTACTGTCTAAGTCAGTAAAGGAAACAAACCAGCAAACACTCAGCCAGTGAAAATTTGAACTCCTCTCGGTTCAACAGGATAGGGGGATGGAGGGGGGGACGCAAGAAGGAAGGCGAGATGAAGACAACTAACATGGAACGTTATGGTAGGTACATAACTTCTTTATGTTAAGTTGTCAATCTCGCCTTTGTTCTCGCTGGTTGGGACAGCATACCTAGCACCTACAATCCTGGGTGGCTCATTGGAACAGACTCTTCAGAACAGTGGAACCAAAGCTAGCTCTACTTCTGGAGACCACATCCAACTTGTAATGAGAAATAAAGGTATGAGGATTTGCCCACGTAGCGGCGGCACAGATAGAGTCCAGGGGCAACCTAGACTGGAATGCTAGAGACGTGGCTAAAGCCCTGGTAGAATGACCTTTTGGTTTGATTGGCAAGTCTTTGTTCCTTAGTTGGTAGACAAAGGTAATGATATGAGACAACCACCTGGATAAGGTCACTTTGGAAACTGGGAGACAGTGTTTGCCCCGAGCATAGGAAAGGAAAAGTTGGTCAGACTTCCTTATATCCTTCGTCCTATGCAGATAGAAACGCAACTGTCTATGAACATCCAATTGATGTAACTTGTATTCTGCCTTGTTGGTGTGGTTAGGGAAAAACACAGGTAGGTCTATAGACTGATTCAAACTGTTTTCTGAGCAGACCTTTGGAAGAAAAGAAGGATTAGTCCTCAGAGCAACCCTGTCCTTATGAAATACTAAGTATGGAGGACGGACGGATAGTGCCTGAAGTTCAGAGACACGTCTGGCTGAAGTAATAGCTACCAGAAAGAGCGTCTTCCAAGATAGAAACTTAATGGAGCAGGAAGCTGTCAGTTCAAAAGGGGGCATAATTAATGAGGTTAGTACCAAATTAAGGTCCCAAGGAGGAGGGGGATCTCTCACTTGGGGTCTAAGGAGAGTAGCCCCTCTTAGAAACGCTTTACATTGCTTATGAGACATAATGTTGGCATTAGAAAAACTGACATGAAAATTTGAAATGGCTGCTATTTGAAGCCTGATTGTAGCAGAAGCGGACCCTGAATGAAAGAGTTCTGTTAGGAACTCCAAGATCTCATGGATAGGGGTTGTGAAGGGATCTATATTTCTATCCTCTGCCCAACAAGAAAAACGTTTCCATTTACTAGCGTAAGTCCTTCTAGTGGCCGACTTATGGGAGGAAACAATAATGTCGTGAACGGCTGAGAAAATACTAGGAAGCCTGGCTAAGGTTGGAAGTAGAGCAACCAAGCTGTGAGCTGGAGCGTTTGAAGGGATTGATGCAGTCCGCCTGATTGATGAATCAGTAGGTCTGGAATCGGATCCAGAGTCCAAAGCCGCTCGAGAAGGTAATGGTGCAGAAAAAGGAACCATATCTGTCGAGGCCAGTAAGGGGTAATGAGGATCATTTTGCAACCCAACGACATAGCTTTCTGAATGAGTTTCAATATCAGAGGAAAAGGAGGGAAGGCATAAAGAAGTCCCTGAGGCCAATCGTGGACTAGAGCATCTCTGGGAGGGTAACCAGGAAGCGGAAGAAGGGAGAAGTAGCTGCTGCATTTGCTGTTGAAGGGGGTGGCAAAAAGGTCGCAGCATGGCTGACCCCATTTGCGGAAGATTAAATCCGCAACTACCTGATTCAGAGACCACTCGTGAGGCATGAGAATAGCTCTGCTGAGCCTGTCCGCTATGACGTTGGACGGCCCAGGGATGTGCGTTGCAATCAGAGATCGTTGGGAGGAAATTGCCCACTGCCAGAGTTTGAGGGCTTCTCGACATAGGGGGTAGGACCTGGTTCCCCCCTGCTTGATGATGTACCACACCACTGACATGTTGTCGGTTTGAATTGCAATGGTCCCCGAAGGAAGAGAGTCCTGAAGAGCTTGCAACGCTAGGAGCACTGCTCTCATCTCTAGAACATTTATATGCAGATGGTACTCATGAGCCTGCCAAGTGCCCTGGACTGTCCTTCCCTGATAATGCCCCCCACCCTATCAGGGAGGCGTCCGTGGTCACTGTAGCAACCGAAGGAGGCTGAATGAAGGGTCTGCCTGAATCACTAGTGGGGAGACCATCCACCAGGAAAGGTGTCTTTTGCATGCTTCTGTGATGATGATCATGTGAGACATGGGGAGCTGCTGAAAGGACCACTGCGTGAACAGAAGCCACTGCAGGATTCTCATGTGGAAGTGGGCCAGGGGTATCAGAAGAATTGCTGCCGCCATAGAACCTAGAGTCTGAAGGACGTACCTGACTTGCACTCTTTTGCACTGCATGAGGACATGAACCTGCTGGCGAATAGCGGACACCCTTGTCCAAGGGTAGCTTTGTGGACATGCTCCTAGTATTTAAGTCTCCTCCTGTATAAGTAATAGATTGACAGGGCAACAAGGCAGATTTTTCAAAATTTATGGTAATGCCTAGCTGGGAGTAAATTGAGATTGTATAGTCCCTGGCTTGAAGGAGTTGATGCCTGGTAATAGCAGTAAGGAGCCAGTCGTCTAGATAGGGAAACACCTGGAATCCTTGACGCCTCAGGTGAGCCGTGACCACTGCCATACATTTGGTGAACACCCTGGGGGCTGTGGTGAGACCGAAAGGGCAGAGCTCTGAACTGGTAATGACTGGCTCCCAGCCGGAAGTGAAGGAACCTCCTGGAGCATCTGTCCATTTTGATGTGATAGTACGCATCCTGGAGATCTATAGAGCACATCCAATTGTCCTGACCCAGAAAGGGTAGAATGGACTGAAGCGTGACCATCCGAAACTTTGTTCTTTGAACAGACTTGTTCAGTCTGCTGAGATCCAAAATAGGTCTCCAGTCCCCTGTCTTTTTTGGTACCAAAAAGAACCTTGAGTAAGTTACAGATCCGTGTTGGTCTGCCGGGACTTCCTGGATGACTCTTTTTTTCTAGCAGTTTTGAAACTTCTACAACTGCTTGGTCCCTCAGATTGGGTGGAACATCTGGGAGGGACTTGCATGACCGTAAAGGGGGCTGAACGAAAGGAATTCTGTAACCTCTGGATATTATTAAATGTACCCATTTGTCTTGCGTTATGCTTAGCCAGGCTTTTGGGTACAATGAAAGTCTTTCCCCAACTGCCTCCAGAGACGAACAGTCGGACAACCCCTCAGGGATGTTGGAAGGGCTTGTCAGAGAAGGATTCTCTTCTGCCCTGGTTCTGCGGACCCCCTCTGCCACGAGGGCGGCATCTGTTATTATTATTTCCTCCTCTGCCCCTGGAGGAAAAATCACTGTGTGTGTCAGGCGAAGAACCCTGGGATTTCCGAAACCACATCTTTCCACTCTTCTGACCCTTGGGGTATGGTCTAGAGGGAGTGGAAAAATGGACTCCCATGGCAGAGAGAGTCTTGCCTTCCTGTTCACACCTAGTAAGAGTGTCTTTCACCTGTGGTCCAAAAAGAAAGGAGCCGTCAAAGGGAGTGTTGGTGAATGATGCTCTGAAGGGTTCCACAAAATTACACAGCTGTATCCATGCATGTCTCCGAAGTGCCACGCCTGTGCCTGCGGCTCTACTTGCCCCATCGGCTGCATAGGAAATGAGCCTCATGGAGGAGTTGACTACTGAGTTAAGGGTCGCCAGCTGAGAGGCCACTTTAGCCTGGGCCCCTCATGGAAAAGGTCGCTGAAGCAAACATTCGCTTCCCATATCTGTCCATGGTCCTAGACTCCTTGTTAGGAGGATGGACTGAAGAAGAAGTTTCCGCTAACTCCTTTTAGTGGCTGCTGCTACCACCATGGCATCCATGGGAACACCCTTAGTAAGGAACTGCTTGTCAGGGGGTGCAGTAATAAACTTGGCTGGTCTCCTCGGGGTTGGTTCAACTGTATCCGGGGCTGACCAAGCCCTTCGAGCCACCACAGACATTAGTGGATTGAAGGGCGGAGAAACCCAGGAGGTGGAAGGTCGGGAACCGAACGCATCCAGGAATACAGATTTGTCCTCGGTAGGGGCTAGGGTATTCCAGTTCCCCCTCTGCTTAAGTATTTCTAGGATGTCCAAAAAAGAAACATCTTCAGAGGGGGATCTCGGGGACCCTTCCGACTCATCCAAATCCGTATCCAAAGTGACAGACTTGGGGGAGTCAATGTGCTTCCTCTTGCACTTCTTCTTCCGAGGGGGGCTCCTCTGAATGATCAGGGGAGGCCTCGGAGGAAGAGGAAACACCCAATGGGGTGCCCTGAAGCGCTGGTTCCCCACGCTTGGGGTCTGGAGGAGGGACAGAGGTCGACGCAGGCACTACGGGGGATGAAGCCAGTGGGGTCGAAGGTGGAGCTGGCTGAGAGGCTAGCACACTCTTCATGACATCGAAGGCGTCCCTGCCACGATGAAGAGAAGGCTCCGGCTCTGAGGAGACCGGAATCCTCCTTCGCACTGAGGGGAGACGGCTTTGAGGCCGATGTAGGAGCCGAGTTCACCTGCGCCGATGCTCAGAGAGGGAGAGCAGGGTCAGACAAGGGTCCGATGCCACTTGCCCCCTCGGAGCCAACGAGGGAGTCTCGGCGCCCAGATCCCTCGACGGAAGGTACCATCGATGGGATCGGAGCCAACGACAGATCCGAAGGAGAGATCATTATCGGAGCCGATGGTTCCACGACTCGAACCCCAAGAAACTCCGGCTCCGAGCTCAATGGAGTCGGAGGAGGAACATCGATAAAAACAGACGGAGCCGACACCTGTTGAGGGGGGGCTGGACAATATTTTGGCCAGTGCCTGCGACTTCAATAACCTGCTGACCACTCTTCTCCACATCATGGTCTGAGAGCCTGGAGGACCGAGAGGAGTGTGAAGATCTATGACTATGGTCACTTTGTAGGAGGGGAGACTGAGGACCCAAATGAATGGACTTCTAATGAAGGGGACCTCGGTCTTTTCTGAGTCCTTGACGGCTCCGAGGGGACTATTGGAGCCGACGAGGAAGCAGTCTCCTCAGTTCCGGCCAGAACCGAAGTGGAAGGTAAGCCTTGGGCCGATGACGGCTCCGAGCTGGGAGCCGACGATTTGGCCAGTTTAGGAGACTTCACCGGCAAAGTCTTGGCCAGTGAGTCCTGAGGCTTAAGCAGCCCTCTCAAAATAAGTTTATTTTTGCGCCTCTGCAGAACTCTTGGGCTAAATGCATGGCAGATAGAGCAAGAGTCCTGCAGGTGTACAGCGCTTAGACAATAGACGCAAGAAGTGTGCCCATCTGTCAGAGACATCTTCTGACAGCATGAGTCACACTTCTTGAATCCCGACACTTTGGATTCCTTAGACATAATACACAATAAGAAATACCACTAAACTAACAGTAAACACAACCACACAAACCACAAATAAGACACAATATACTACAAGATAAGGAAATATCTTATTATTTATTATTATTTTTTTTTAGGAATTAGGAAGCCTCTAACTAAAACAGCTACCTAAAATAAGGAAAAGGAAGAAAATTCTACAGAGTAAGCTATCGGATAGGGAAGAGGGGGAGATGGGGGAGGGGAAGACTTCTCTAACTAAAATGAGTTCTGAAAAGCCCACAAAAAAACACACAACTAGTTAGCGACTACTAGACAAATACAATAAGGACAGAAAAAAATCCCTAATCTGACTGAAAAGGTAGTAGAAGAAAAATATACGAGCTTGAGCCAGTACCACGAACCTCGCAGCTGAAGCGGCAAACGAGATCTGGGCAGCTAGCACTAGGCATCATGGGATAAGGGGTAGCCTCGAGCCAGTAAATAGCTCTCGAGTTATTGAAGATGGCCGAGTCAGAGCCGAGGATCGGCTCCGATCCCAACCAGCAAGAACGAAGGCGAGATTGACAACTTAACATCATTAGTTACAGGCTGCCTGTATTTCCAAGCTAACTGCAGCCACAGGAGATCTATGCTCCCTGTAAAGATGTATTGCCAAATAGATATTGTAGATAACCTACTTTAATCCAAGGCTGACTGTATAAAGTGTTCTAGTATTGGAGCCATTGCGTAAATGTCTTCACATTTGCATAAAAACAATATTTTTATCACCTTAAATGTTTTGCTGTTGTATAATGAGGCCTGGCCAGTGCCCCACATGTCATCATTCAGCAAGTGTGAACACAGAGTAAAGAAGCAAAATTACCAGACAGACTTCCTGCTTCACAGAATAAACTGTGATTTCACAGAGATGTGAAGAGCTAAAATGTGTTGGTGTTAATGGCAGTCAACCTGGTGAGATGCAGGAACATATCCATTTTTCAGTCTGGTGACATTTACATTTTTTTTTAAAGTAATTTCCATGTTTTTCTGTTTTTAGTGCTAGAGGAATGGAGTTCTACATTTTTTAAATTTTGTTCATAGGCAGGTACCTGCCCGAAGGCATTTATAAGCTTAGCCAGAATGTGTTGGCTTTCACCCCCCCCCCCTTAGATTAGTTCACTGTGCCTCTTGTCCAGCAGAGCCATTGAAGTGATCCCCGGGGTAAACTTTCTGTTTCCCATCCACTCGTCAAGGTTTCTCTTGAAGAGTGTTAGTGAGGAGCTCTGCCTAATGTAGACTGGAATCTTGTTCCAAAGCATGGGAAGTCTCTGGGACAGGAATCTATACCTCCAGCACGTCCAATTTATTGTTGTGGTAAGGTTTAGATCCCTAGAGCATGTGGCTCGAGGGGATAAGCTTTTCTTTAGATGGAGCATGTCCATCAGTTCTGGGTTGGACATGGCCTTGTATGTCAGGCAGAAATCACCTATGAGTAGGCGGTATGCAACCAGGTACAGCTGGAGTTTCTTCAGTCGAGCTGCATAGGGCAACTGTTTGAGGCCAGTGATCCTCTTGGTGAGGTACTTCTGTGGTCCTTCCAGCTGTTGCAGGTGTCTTGTAAGATACATCCCAAATGGGGCATTGTACTCTATGATGGGTCTGATGAGAGATGAGTAGAGGGGCACAATGACCTCTTTTGATCTGGATGCGAACCCTTTAGTGATAAGGTGGGCCACGTAGAAGGATGTTCTAACCACTTTGGCAATGTGGTTATCAAAGGAGAGACTACTATCTACTTGGGTCCCCAGATCCCTTATTACATCTTCCGTATTTAGGGGACTACCACCTATGTGGTAGTTTGTGGGTACTTTGTTTTTTCCACAGGGGATGATAATGCACTATTTGGCATTTAGCTTGAGGCCATGATTTTGACACCAGGTATCCATCTCAGTGAGGCCCTTTTGGAGGATGTCTGTGTCAGCCAGAGAGTCAATTATAGCCCCTAGTTTGCAGTCGTCTGCGAACTTGGTCAGTCATAGTCCTCCTGTGCTTGCCTGTACCTCTGAGAAGTATATGCCGAACAGGAGGGGTCCTAGGACTGAGCCCTGGGGAACGCCACTTGTAACCGGTTTAGTCAGACCTAGCTCCTGCAACTCTTACCATGTGGGTTCTGTCCGTGAGCCAGCTGGCAACCCATCTTGTGATGTAAGGGTTTATTTTCAGACTGGTGAGCTTGTCTATAATACCAGAATGGGGAATGGTGTCGAAGGCCTTTGCGAGGTCTAGGTAGGCTGTGTGTACCACCTTTCCCTCGTCTACAGCCTTGGTAATTGTCTCAAAGAAGTCCACCAGGTTTATGAGGCATGATCTGCCCTTAACAAAGCCGAACTGGGTAGGGTCCAGTGTTTGGAGGTTCCCAATGTCTCTGTTAATGAGTTCCATGATGACGTGCTCCACAGCCTTGCAGACCAAGCTAAGCAGGCTTATAGGGTGCTAGTTCCCAGGGTCTGTTGTGGCTTCACCTTTGTAGAGTGGAATAACCGTTGCTGCACTCCACTCTATGGGTACGTAACCTGTGGAGAGGCTGAGATTGAACAGTGTGCTTAGGTGAGGGGTTAGTTCGTCTTTGAGCTCATGTAGGACGCAGCCTGGGACACTGTCCGGTCCCATTGATGCTGTGTTTTTGGCTTTGGAGAGGGCTGCTTTAACCTGAGTGTCTGTGATTTCAGGGGCTCTACATTCTTCTAGCATGGTTATGGGCCCTTTTGGGGGTGAGAGGGGGGTGAAGTTTGCACTGAACCTGTTTGCTAGGATGTTGACAATATCGGTCGGTTCAGTGCATTTTGTACCATTCTGCACTAACTCCGAGCAGATCTGAGCATTGCCACTTAGATTCTTGACATAGCTAAAGAATGCCTTGTGGTTATCTTTGGAGTCCTTGGCAATATTTCTTTTGAAACTCGCCTTGGATGACTTTATGAGGGATTGTAGTTTCTTGCTGATACTGATCAAGGATGTCTTCCATTCTTGGGATTTTACTCTTTTCTGTACTAGTTTCCTCCTTCTATTGTATAGCTTGTTTATGGCAGGAGTCCACCAGACTGGTTTCCTTTTCTTGGAGGAGTGAGTCTTGGTTTTGCTTGGGATAGCACAATCCATGCATTCTTGTAGGTGCCCATAGAATGCATTAGTAAAGGATTTTGAAGCTTGGACAACGTTATCCTTTAGCATCGGGGCTTTGAAACTTTCCACCTTGGTCTTAAGTAACATGAAGTTTGCTTTTGAAAAGTTTTTCACAGTGGTTTCCTTGTCCGGGGGTGAGGGCGGAATGTGGATATCCAAAGTGATTTGTTTATGGTCAGATCTAAGCAGCGAGGGGTTGACCTCTGGTGTGCAGCACCGGTCGCCCATGTTGGTGATGACCAGGTCTAATATGTTGTCACCTCTGGTGGGAGTGTTGATCAGTTGATCCAGGGCGTTTGAGTTTATAAATTCTAGGAAATGTTGGGCAAGGGAGTTAGTACTTGAGTAGTTCTCCCAGTTAATGTTTGGGTAATTGAAATCACCCAATATTAGGGTGTTTGGTAGGACCTTTATATTTCCCAGTGTTTCCAGAAATGCTACTTTCACTGAGCTGTAAGGCTTGCTCGCTACCCCAGAGTAAATTAAACTGTTTAGATTAACCTAAGCATCCCTTTGACCCAAGGCACATGGGCTTCTACTTTCTGAAGACATGACTTTTATAGTAAAGTATGTGTGAAGGGGAAACAGATTAAAGCAGGTTTATTAAAGGAAATTTCCACCTTCACTTGCAGTTTAAACTACATTACAAGGTATCCTTTCTTCTATGTATTTAAATAATTAAAAGAAATGACTGGACTGACTTTCTTGGGGAGTGAATGACTGGAGTGGCTTTTTTGGGGAGTGACCTACCTGTTGCCGTGGCTTGTAGGTGTGTTTCACGAGTATGGTGTGGGTGGGGCTTAAGGGACGCCGAAGCACTACTTCGCCTAGGGCGCCATATCAGCTAAGGCCGGCCCTGCCTGCAAGATGCCTCTAGTGAATCAAAACCACATAGCAAAGTATGTTTTCCAACTTGTTCAGCAGAATGCATTAAATCCTGTAAATCCTTATTTTTATCACAGTCAGGAATCAACATCATTTTCTGTTTAAGCAATCCAATAATATGCTGTTGATACTTTAACATATGAAACTGGCAGTTTAAGGCCATAATAGCCAAGGTTGCAGAAGTGTATACCTTCTTACTCCATCTATCCAGCGCCCTGGAATCTCTATCAGAGGGGGGGGGGTAGGATTTTTGGCAGAAGTAGCCTTAATGCCCTTGGGTCCCCGTGAAACAGTCTCAAGATCCACAGTAGGATTTTTTTAAAAAGGAACTTGTGAGAGTCAGGAACCCCGTAATATCTATCAGGTTTTCTGGGAGCAGGAGGTAAAGAGTCAGGGGCCAAGCTAGATTCCGAAAAGGCATCATCAACAATGTCTAGTACAGGGGGGATAGCTAAAGGCCTGTGCTGGGGCAGGAGTAAGAAATCCATAAGCCTCTTTTTAGAATCAGAGTAATCCTGGCTTTCCCAGCGAAAATGCTCCCTAAGAGCATGCAAGGTTTCACCAAAAGAGAAATCCTCTGGAGGGGAAGCAGAGGGAATAGAGTCCTCTACATCAGAATCCTCATAGGTAGATAAGGGTAAATCCTGGTCACCAGAGGAAACAGAAATTTCAGAATCCCAATCAGAAGTATCATAAGCAAATTCAGTCCTAGGTCTCTTAGAGGGCGAAGGTTGGCTTCCCCTGATTAAAGTAATAAGGTCTTCAGCCATTCTTATCATTTGTTTTTTAGGCATACAGGCCTGACCATGCGGTCTGGGCATCAGTTTTCTAGCCATGGTTCGAGTTTTAGGCCTTGAAGAAGAAGATGGTGTTGGTTTATTATACAAGTCAGTAGGCCTGAATACACCCTCAGAAGCCGGTGCCTGCACAGCAGCTCCAGACCCATCCAAGGTAGAGACATCCACAGGTTCCACAGTTGAAGTATCTCGCGGCATACTGGACTCCGAATGGGTCTCAGTAGAGGCTTACGAATCTGAAGTAGCGGGTATCAGGAGCTGCAAATGTGCCTCACTGAGTACCGGCGAACTGGCGACTAGCTTAGGAGAAGCATCGTCTGCAGCTTTGGACCT
Organism: Protopterus annectens; assembly: GCF_019279795.1. Taxonomy (NCBI): domain Eukaryota; kingdom Metazoa; phylum Chordata; order Ceratodontiformes; family Protopteridae; genus Protopterus; species Protopterus annectens. The sequence continues at coordinate 421,158,662 of NC_056740.1, forward strand.
AGAAGGCCTGTCTCTGTCTTTATCTGTGCATTTTTTCGGAATGTAGGTAGTCGGATGACTTACCAAAGACGTATCTGGATAATTGAACAGAGTACCAAAATATTTAGAAGCGTAAATATACAGACAATGAATAGTTTGTTGATTAAATAAGGCACAAAACCGACAGTGAGGTACATCATGGTCAGGGCCTAGGCAAGGAATACAGTACGAATAAAAATCTTTATGAGTTATTTGCTTTCCACAAGAAATACAATTACTGACTTTTACTGACATCGGTTTAGAGCAAGAAAAAGTTTCCCCAATGGGATACTTAGCTTTAGTTGAAGACTTTGGTTCTGAAACTAGAAAACGAAAATTTCAGGAGTCAGCCGACAGGCACTTGCGAACTGTTTCTGCTTCAGGCACCGCACAGCAAGAAAGACTGATGTAATGGCATCGGCTGCATGCTTTATACCCCTGACTACCTGACGTCATGGAAGATGAGACAGCAACCGACGCAGGACCCAAGGCTTTGATAATCAGGCCGACTGAGCGCTACGGCAAGCAGATAACCCAAATGTGATGACTGCAACAGTGAAACACAAAGAACATAGTGTACTCGTTGGTGTGCATGGAGTCCATTCTTCCTGAAAGTTTCAAAGTTTCACAGCTTTCTAAAACTTTGGAGTACAGAACTCCAAGTTGCACTTATAAGCTTTGAAAAAGTGTTTTTTCTCTAACTGGCTTAATGAAGTGGGCCCTTACCAGAGAACTTACATTGTCTGCTGCTGATCAATGGGGATAGTTAGACTCCCTTGACATGGTGATCAATGGGGATAGTTAGGCTCCCTTGACATGGTGATCAATGGGGATAGTTAGGCTCCCTTGACATGGTGATCAATGGGGATAGTTAGGCTCCCTTGACATGGTGATCAATGGGGATAGTTAGGCTCCCTTGACATGGTGATCAATGGGGATAGTTAGGCTCCCTTGACATGGTGATCAATGGGGACAGTTAGGCTACCTTGACATGGTGATCAATGGGGACAGTTAGGCTCCCTTGACATGGTGATCAATGGGGACAGTTAGGCTCCCTTGACATGGTGATCAATGGGGATAGTTAGGCTCCCTTGACATGGTGATCAATGGGGATAGTTAGGCTCCCTTGACATGGTGTTTGTTTGCAATAGGAATGGTTTAGTAGTTTTGAAGAATCAGTGTTATTCTAGTAAACTGGTAACCAAGTGTCATTCATCATTAAGTGACAGACTGCAGCCGGCACCTTCTGAGAACAAAGGTTATGAAACTAACACATTGTCTAGCTCTGGTCAGCTACACTTCCTTATTTATTTAGTAGTTAGGTGAACTGGACCCCTTAGGCCCCTTTTCAGCAATGCAGTAGTTACAATATGAGAAACTACATAACAAAAAGCAAACTACCACAATTACAGAATGAATAATTTGTGAGCAGAAAGCAAAACAGCCAGGGAGTACAACACCTAGTTCAGCTAAAAAAAAAGGAAAATAAAAATACGACTTACTATAATAATAATATATTACTACACTATACACTATAATTACTATGCAACAGAGAGTCCAGGGTAGAAACAGGATACATGATTTACATAAAACTCAGTACTATTCAGTGCAGAAATGCTCCAGATAGTGCCAAAATGCAGGAGACACATAAAAAGAGTTAAGATTATCTCCTGCGATATACAACCTTATAGTGATGTTAGATACAGAGCTGCACATACTATTAGGCAAAGCATTCTGAAGCTTCCATCTCTTTTTTTTACATGCTGCACAGCTCCTAGATTACATTACATGTCAGCAAGTATAGGTAAGCCATATACTTACCTCCTCATCTGGTTTACTGATGCTCGGTACTAGTAAAGGTAATCCCTATACTTACCTCCTCATCTGGTTTACTGATGCTCGGTACTAGTAAAGGTAATCCCTATACTTACCTCCTCATCTGGTTTACTGATGCTCGGTACTAGTAAAGGTAATCCCTATACTTACCTCCTCATCTGGCTTACTGATGCTCAGTACTAGTAAAGGTAATCCCTATACTTACCTCCTCGTCTGGCTTACTGATGCTCGGTACTAGTAAAGGTAAGCCATATACTTACCTCCTCATCTGGCTTACTGATGCGCAGTACTAGTAAAGGTAATCCCTATACTTACCTCCTCGTCTGGCTTACTGATGCTCGGTACTAGTAAAGGTAAGCCATATACTTACCTCCTCATCTGGCTTACTGATGCTCAGTACTAGTAAAGGTAAGCCCTATACTTACCTCGCCTGGCTTCCTGATGCTCGGTACTAGTAAAGATAAGCCCTATACTTACCTCCTCATCGGGCTTCCTGATGCTCGGTACTAGTAATGGTAAGCCCTATACTTACTTCCTCGTCTGGCTTACTGATGCTCGGGTACTAGTAAAGGTAAGCCCTATACTTACCTCCTCGTCTGGCTTCCTGATGCTCAGTACTAGTAAAAGTAAGCCCTATACTTACCTCCTCGTCTGGCTTCCTGATACTTGGTACTAGTAAAGGTAAGCCCTATACTTACCTCCGCGTCTGGCTTACTGATGCTCGGTACTACCTACTAGGTTGTGGCTGTGTCACATTTCACATACTACAGCATTCCAATGTTCAACAGCACACAGCACCCCAAAAGTGAGCTGTAAAATACAGACATTGTTTACACAGAAACTTGCTAGTTTGAGTGAAATCAGTATTTACTAAGATACCAAAGGGCTATCTCACATGAGCAGTAATGCAATCTAGTCATAGCAGTAAGCCTGAAAGAAAAATTGAAATTCCTGATAAATGAGCAGTGTTCGTGTGATCCACTTAAAAACACCTACCCATCCTTGGAATCTCCCTCTGATCTGTCAGTAGAACTTGTGGAGGAACTTAGTTCACTTTCTTCCTCTGACACATGACAGAAAAAGTTCTTTTTTCCCTGTTATGACCAAAACAACTTGTTACTTTACTGAATGGAGAAGTTGCATCAACCTAATTTAACACACTACATAAAAATGCCAGGTTACTTAACACAGAAAACACCCTTTTGTGCAGGTGTATCATTTATTTATTTATTTATTTATTGACATTTGTTAACCGGGTTTGTCCAACTGGGCTTGTGGACCATTTTCAGTGGAGACCCGAGGAGAAAAGCTCCAGTAGTACATTTTAAAAAAGTACAATTTTAAACAATATTGATATAGTAGCAGTTATAGCAAAAAGATTCACATATGTTGGGTTACAAGCATAAAGTTAAAGTTGCATTAAAAAGAAGCTAAGTAACAATTTTACATTGATATAGTTCAATAGGTCAACAATAAAAATGTTTTGTTTGTATAAAATTATGCATTTGTAACATTTGTTGTTCTAAAATAAAAATTAAAATGTTACAAAAGGATTGCACACTGCAAGCTTCACCTTCTTTTATTTCAAAACGGCATAGCACGGCATAGGAAACAAGACACCACCATATACACGGGTTCATAGTTATACACTAGGCTAATGACTACCAGGGCCTGTATAAGCCTAGCAGTGCAACCCAAGCCAATTGCGTCACCATGTAATTCGGGCATCTGTTTGGAGGGTTATGTTGGTAGGTTGTTAAAGGGTAAGTGTGCATGGGGTATGTTAGGGAATATTTACTGTTGGCCTCATTGGCCTCTTGTCTATTAGAGATGTATGAGACTCGGACACTAAAAACAACAATCTTTAAAAGATATGTATACGCATAATATATTCCGTTTTAAAAGCAACACATTTCCAATTTTCTGGGAAAGAGTATGGCATGTTGCATAAACTAGTACTACCTTTCCAGACATCACTAATACAGCAACAGTTATCAAAAACAAAGTCAAAACACTTTACAATGGCATCAACAGATCAACATTGTTCAGAATTGTTCAGCACTTTTCAGTGAAAATTTGGCTGACTTTCTGCACAATGTTCCAAATCTCAAACACTTAAGAGGATTTAGTGGCCTGCACTTCCATATTGATATATTATGAACTTCCTTTGGTATTCAGAAACCTTAGCTGCACATGGCAGTTTTGTGTAGCCATGTGCAGGATGCATGAGATCCAGAGATGCATGTACTGCTAGTGATGAATGCAGAGCTGCAGAGTGGCCCACGGTATATGCTAATGCATGTATATGCAGATGCTAATGAGTTTTAGAATAAGGGACACTGTATGTAAATTAGGTAAACCAAGATGGGGAGGAATTCTGAAATGTCAATACTGATACTGCATAGGTATACTAGCAACTCTATCCCAAATTCAATAAGTATTACATACAGCCTCCAAACAATTTATCACTAACTCATGGCTATGCCCATGCACCTCACCTGTATGATCTACATCAACTTCATGTTCTTACTAATCACTCACTCATACTATCTAGCCATGTTTTTCAACACCTGCCCTCTCCCTGTTCTTAGGGGGAACTTGTATCATCTTTTCATGATTTTTATTTCTAAACATAACAGACTATACTTCTAGTACCTTTGTAGATCCTGATTGTCACATTTATCATTTTTTAATTTTTTTTATTATATCACTGGTGTCTACTTACGCTTTATTGTATCGATGTATTCCACTCTCAAATTATATGTATACATGTTTTTTTTTAATTATATCTACACTACTACTGTTTTATCTAACTCCCTACAGCTTTTCTCCTTGGGCCTCCATTGAAAATGGGTATTTATTACCTAGTCAGACTTCCCCGGTTAATAAATGTCAATAAATAAATAAATACAGGGTGCAACAGGACAGTCTGGTACTAGTGGTGTTGATTGCAGTGAAATCCTTGTGTTCATGCTGAGGAATTAGGGAGAAAATGTTAGGGGTTGCCACATCATACGTTAATGTACACGCGCGATGAGCTATTATTGTCTCTATAAGTCACAGTGGTATGCACTATCATCATCAGATGCATCATACCATCTGACTGTGTTTAACATTTCATGGACTCCATGATATCAGCATTGTGAACCAGTAAAACCATGCAGGACCTGCCAGACATGTGTTGGTCTTATATGCAGTCCCCTGGGAATCGTGCATTATCTTACCCAGTGGATATGAAGTTAAGTGTGACTATATGCATGTAAGCTACACAAACCTTTCAGCAACCAACCAGGGATGCAGTGGAGGTTTCTCAGGCATTTGCCACAAGAATACTCCATCAGTTTCTCAATGCCATGCTGCAACAAATGGAGGAGAACACTTGGTTTCCACACACCACAGAGGAAAAATGGCATGCATGATTTCTGATGCATGTCTCATGTATTCAAATTAGACACTGAGGCTGGGTATGCATTCAGGTTGTTTATTATACATACATCAGGAGCTGTAACTTATACATACATATACTTCATATGCTTACTGACTGACTCGTTACTTCTAACATGCACGCACACACACACACAAACTTGCATCTCCATTCAAGCTTACATTCACAGTGACTGACAAACAAAATGGCAGTGATCTCGCACGTGCTCAGTAACTTATATGCACGTGCTGCCTAGCTACAGTGGCTGATTAGGTTCAATATACACACTGATCTACAACTTCAGTGATACATCCCACTTCTCAGAGATACTAAGTGCCTGCACATATGGTACACATAAGCTCTACCAATGGTTTGTGAAGGGTGTCTTCTGTCAGTGGCATCTTATTCACAGAAAGACATAGGCCATACACAGATGCCTTATCATGAATCAGGGTCATTCTGGGGCATGTGTGTGGGTTGCTGAAGGCACGCTTTTGCTGCCTGGATGTATCAGGTGGTATCCTGCAGTATGACTCTGGCACATGTGCTAAAATCTTTCCAGTATGTCCAGTGCTACACAATATTATACTTAGGAGTCAGTTAAGCAAGGGGGAGAATTGTAGGAAAAATAACTGCTAGCAAACAAGGCTGAGCTACATGAAGAGTCAATGAAGGAGTTAGCTGCAGGGGATGAACATGCTAGACAGACACAGGTGCACTACGCCATGGTATGAGCAAAGAGATGGGGACTTGTACACAGCTTTGGACTATGGTACAGAATATGCAGTACAGTAAAAGTGATGCATGTAAACCCAACACCAAAATGTGCTTACCCATGCACGGGCTGGCCATACTGTGCATCAGATATAGGCAACCCAAGTAATAAATACCAAAGGGCAGGGTGCAAGTATCATCATCTACACAGGTTGGAGAAGGAGCATAAGTGTGCAATATTTTTCTAGGAAATGTGTGAGTACTGTTGAAACTGGAAATATATGACTGTACTCTGAGCATTAGGTAGAGCTGGAGAGGATTATTGCAAAGGTGTTTATGATGGGCCACCATCGCTGGCTGTTCGAGTGTGTGAGACACTAGGTGTTGTACCTGTGTGTGTATGCTTGGACACAGCCTATGCAGTAATTGCAACAGTATGTCTTGATCTGCAGTACAAGTCCACAGTGTGAATGACAGATAGTTGGGCTTCCTGTGCATGCCCCTGCCCATAACAGCTGCCTCTCTCATGAGATGCATATATAGTACCACTGCCTTAAATGGACGGTGGCGGGCTGTGTGAAGGTGATCATCATCCGTTACCAAATGTGCCATTGCCATGACTATTATGACTATGGGAAGCCCACCCTAGGCTGTATTCACCTCCACAACTGATGCTGCTGCTGCTGAAATGCTAGCACTATGTGACTGTGACCTTGGCCATCCTTAGCCATGAAGGCCACCATTTGTGAAAGTATCAGTGGATTGGCTGTGAGGACCGTACCTAACCCACAGCATGCAAGCATGAGAGGGTGTTGCATGTGCTAATATGTGATTTGGTCTATCAAAACAGTCACATATACAAGACATGCACCCACAGCGGTCACCTCATACCCTGCATTATCCCTATCAACTCAGAAATGCCTGTGGTGACATTAGTCTGTGCCGCCATGAAGGCTCTGCACATATGTTGGGTCGCTACCATTGACACAGCTAGTACAAGGGTATGGCATCACCAGTGCCTCAGATGAGCACCAGTACACATCCCCCTGACCTAAAGGGCTTGTGGCAGACATTGATGATTGGCCCGTAGGGGGAATCACAGTATCCTGAGTGTGAGTGTCCACAGTACCCTGTCCTCCATGTGTGGTCTCTCTCTCTTGGCTGTCCACAGGCACAGAAGCTGTGTCCACGGTCTGTGCTAGGGATACAATGGGCACACCCTCTGTACCCAATATACATACTGTACTCTCCTGACTGTGGTAGATGATCACTGTTATCAACATCAGAATTAAACAATCCTCTGACATCAGGTAATGGTGCTGGACAGAGGTTCACCTTTTACAGTAACAAAGCTTGAAGCCCAGTATAAATATAATCCACCAGTGCAGAATACTGCACTGAGTAGCAACAGTATGGAAAATAAAAAGAAGTTATGTCTTACCATAACATTCCATCTGTATTGTTGATCCTCGTTCAGTCATTACGCATGGGTATCGGTTCTGAGCTCGGAACCAAGCCGGCCATTTTCCAAGCTCGTGTCAGTTTCAAACTCTCGAGCTAAACTCTTACCCACAATCCCCCTCTCCCTGTTACCTTCAGATTGAGTTTGCAAGTTAAAAAAGGTAGAGGCTACCTCTGGTCAGATAACCTAAGAGAACCGGATGGTGAGATCCACTAGAAACCACAGGAGGGGGAAGGAGGGAGGGTCGTAATGAATGAACGAGGATCAACAATACAGATGGAACATTATGGTAAGACATAACTGGTTTATCTGATATTGTTAATCCTCGTTCATTCCTTATGCATGGGACAGAGTCCCCAGCTACCTCTATTCCTGGGAGGCTCTCATGGAAGGACATTCCTGAGCACCATAGAACCTTAAGATGCTCTTCCCCTGGAGGCCAAATCCAATTTGTAATGATTGATGAAGGTATGAGGGGTAGCCCAAGTTGCAGCTGCGCAGATGTCATGTAAAGAAGCTCTGGCATGGAAGGCAGCAGAAGTTGCCATCGACCTTGTTGAATGAGGTTTCATGGTAGTAGGCAACGAGATATTACGTTGTGAATAAATAAAGGTCACACAGTCCTTCAACCATCTAGCTAATTTGACCTTAGCAACAGCAGAACCTAATCTAGGTCCAGAAAAGGCCAAAAATAACTGGTCAGATTTACGAAAGGGTTTAGTCCTGTTTAAGTAAAAATGGATTTGCCTGTGTATATCTAGGGTATGTAGGCAATACTCTCCTCTGTTTGAATGATTGGGAAAGAAAACTGGCAATTCAATGGCTTGATTAGTGGACATTTCAGAGATTACTTTAGGCAGAAATGACGGATTAGTTCTCAGAGACACTTTATCTCTATGAAAAATCAAGTATGGATTCTTGATACATAAAGCCTGAAGTTTAGAAATACGTCTGGCAGAAGTAATTGCGACCAAAAACAAGGTTTTCCATGACAAATACTTGAGGTCACAAGAAGAGGCTGGTTCGAAAGGTGACATTGTCAGAGCTTGTAGAACTAATGATAAATCCCATGGTTGAATAGGTTCTCTAAAAGGTGGCTTCAGATGAGTCACACCTTTTATGAATGTCTTGCATAATTTATGGGACATAAGAGAGGAATCTTGGACACCCTCATGAAAATCAGAAATTGCAGCCAAATGAACTCTAACAGTAGAGGCCGAAAGACCCGACTGAAACAGGTCGGCCAGATAGTCTAGTATTATCGACACTGGTGCTGAAAAGGGGTCTACTTGTTTATCTTTCAGCCAACAGGTAAATCTTTTCCACTTACTCAGATAAGTAATTCTAGTGGAAGACTTATGAGAAGCAATGAGAATATCACGTACTGGTAAAGATCGATCATTCTGCCTGGCAATCAAGGGAATTGGAGTAGCCAAGCCGTGAGCTTCAGGCTGTTCAAGTTGGGATGAATCAGGTTCTGTGGGTGTGAGATCAATTCTGGGGTTGGATGGAGAATCCATGGTCGATCTAGTAGGTGAGGCCAAAGGAAGGGGAACTAAATCTGTCGAGGCCAATATGGTGCTGTGAGGATCACCTTGCTCTTCAACCGATGGGCTTTCTTCAGAAACTGGGGAATAATGGGAAAGGGTGAATGAGGGGAAAGGGTGGAAATGCGTAAAGAAGACCGGAGGGCCAATCGTGAACTAGAGTGTCCCTGGGTGACTGTCCCGGAGGGGGAATCAGGGCGAAGTAGTTGCTGCATTTGTAGTTGGTTGGGGATGCAAAGAGGTCGCAGCAAGGATGGCCCCAGCGGTGGAAGATCTCCGCCGCTATCAAGGGATTCAGGGACCACTCATGAGGTTGAAGAATGCACCTGCTGAGTCTGTCTGCTATCACATTGGAACTCCCAGGAATGTGCATTGTTAGAAGAAAGCGGTTGGTAGCCATCGCCCATTGCCATATCCTCATGGCCTCTCGACAAAGGGGGTAAGATTTGGTTCCACCTTGCTTGTTGATGTACCAGATCACCGCCATGTTGTCTGATTGAATCGCAATTGTCCCAGACGGCAGCAGGGGATGGAATGCTTGCAATGCCAGAAGCACTGCCCTTAGCTCTAGAACATTTATATGCAGATAGGCCTCCAGTTCGGACCAAGTGCCTTGGACTGTCTGTCCCTAACATAGCCCCCCCCACCCCATCAGGGAGGCGTCCGTGGTCACTGTGGCCTTGGGTTGCTGGGGGGAGAAGGGGGTGAGACCATTGTGAGAGACTGTGTGTCATCCTTCAAATTAAATCCTGTTTGCATCTGTGGGTTACTCGAATCATGGCTGAAAGAGGATGCAGAAAAGGATACCATTGGGTGAGCAGTAGCCATTGTAGAAGCCTCATGTGAAACCTGGCCAGGGGAACAATGGTGATGGAGGCTGCCATGGAACCCAACAGCTGTAGAACCGAGTGAGCCATGGATTTTTCCTTTGAAAGAATTGGAATTAGTTGTTGCTTTATCCTTAGAAGTTTGTGCTCTGGAATAGCAGCTCTGCAGTTTTTTGTGTCCAGTTTAACCCCTATGAATTCTGTCGACTCAGATGGGGTGAGATTGAATTTCTGCCAGTTTATGGTTATGCCTAGCCTTTGAGCAGTGAGGAGAGAGTATGCCAGGGCGTTTTTCCAGTAGATGTCTGGTGGGGACGGAAATGAGCCAGTCGTCTGGGTATGGAAACACCTGGAATACTTGAAGTCGCAAGTGAGCTGTGACAACTGCCATGCACTTTGTGAACACTCTGGGGGCTGTAGAGAGTCCGAAGGGCAGTACTCTGAAATGGTAGTGACTGGCTCCCGCATGGAAGCGCAGAAATCTTCTTGATGGCCTGTCCACGTTTATGTGGTAGTACGCATCTTGAAGATCTATAGAGCACATCCAATCGTCTTTTTCCAAAAGCGGGAGGATAGACTGTATTTTGACCATCCGGAATTTTTGTACTCTCACAAACTTGTTCAATACACTGAGATCCAAAATTGGTCTCCAGTCCCCGGTTTTCTTTGGCACCAAAAATAGTCTTGAGTGGAATCCGGATCCGATCTGGTCTGGAGGGACTATTTGGATGACTCTCTTTCTTAGCAGCTTTTCTATCTCTAGTGCTGCTTCTTCCCTTTGACTGGGTGGAATGTCGGGAAGATTTTTTGAAGGGACGGGACAAAGATCGAAGGGGATAGGATAACCTCTGGTTATAATCCTTTGTACCCCAGAATCGGTGGTGATGATTAGTCAGGCAGAAGGGTACAAGGAGAAACGTCCCCCAACTACCTCCAGAGGAAAGGAGTTGGGCTGCTCTTCTGGAGCGCTGGTAGGATTGGCCAGGGAAAGAATCCCTGGAACCCTGGTTACGCGGTCCCCCTCTGCCCCGAAAGGAGAGTCTTCCCTGTGAGTTTCCCCCTCTGCATCTGGGGGAGAACTCGGCTGGTGTGTCACAGAAAGGACCCTGAGATTTCATGAACCATATCTTCCCACACTTTTGGTTCAGGACAAAGCACGTTGAGGGGAAGAATAACGGACACCTATGGCAGAAAGGGTCTTACCATCCTGTTCACATCTGGCCAGTGTGCTTTTAACTTTGGGCCCAAACAATGAGGAGGCCTCAATGGGGGCATTAAGAAAAGAAGACTTAAAGGGTTCCGTGACGTTGCACAAGCGCATCCATGAGTGTCGTCTCAAGACCACAGCTGAACCTGCTGCTCTAGCTGCTCCTTCTGATGCGTGAGACATCAGTCGCATAGAGGAGTTAGATATAGACTCAATGGTGGCCAGTTGAGAGGCCACTTTTTCACGGACCTCATCAGACACGGCACTAGCCAAGGTTTCAGAGAGCTCAGAAACCAGATCCCTTTGAAGCCTGGTAAAATGTGCCATATAATTCAGGGACCTGATAGCAAAGGTCACTGAAGCAAAGGTGTGCTTCCCTATCCTGTCCACGGCCCGGGACTCTTTGTTAGGTGGGTGGACAGTCTAGCTTTCTTCTTCTGCCAGATCTTTTTTTGTTGCAGCCGCCACCACCAAAGCATCCACAGGAAAACCTTTGGACCAATGGGGATCCGAAGCAGGAGGAAACAAGATCTTATCTGGCCTCAGGGAAATAGCTTTGATGGTATCAGGAGCCTTCCAAGCATGCTGCACAATGAGCCGGACAAGTTCATCGGCAGGTGGAGTAACCCAGGAGGTAGGGGGCCGGGCACGAAAGGCCTGCAGGAACTCAGATTCCTCAGAGTTCAGATTAGAGGACTGCCAGTCACCTCTCCGTTTCAAGATTTTGAGGATATCACCAAAGGATACCTCAGAGGGTGACCGAAGGGATCCTTACCCCTCATCGAAATCTGTGTCTTCGGTGAGGGACTCCTCTGTGGAGTCCATGTGCTTCCTCTTACACAAACTTTTCCGGTGGACCCCCTAAGCGGGGGAAACTGGAGAAGACAGAGGAAAGGGGGATTCCTGAGGGAATATGTCCTGTGGCCCTTGCACCCGGTGTCCGCTAGATGCAACTTGTGAAACCAGTGTACCAGAGGAGGGCAGGTGTATAGACAGTCTGGTATCGCCAGCAGCAGCGAAAGCCTTCTCCATCAGTTGGAAGGCTGGTCCACCCAAAGAGGAGTGTATGTCTAGGACAGGGGTCACCCCTCCCCTAAGTGGCTCAGCCTGCCGACCCAGAGTCCCTGAATGGTTGTTGAGCAGCAAGCTATGCGTGTCACAGCTGACATCAAAACTTTCCTGCCACGAAGGCAACTGAGGTTCCTTAGTGAGATCCATAAAGGGAACTGCAGAAGGGGAAGACTGTGCTATATCCATGGACTTCAAAGGCAATGAAGGAGGAGAATAAGAAGGGGTCTTTGGAGATGGGTGATCACCTCCCAAGGAAGGATAGTTCCTGAGGGGTGGGATACCTCTGGCCAAGAGTACCTGGTCCACAAGATGCAACACATCATGTTCAGAAAGGCTTCTAGTGGACCTCACGGAGACTGAGGGAGAAACAGGCCTGTCCACAAAAGAGGCAGACTCGGTGCCCATCTCATCTGACTACACCGAGGACAACGGTGCCAAGAGAGACTGGACCACTGTTGTCTGCACCGACACAGGGATCGGTGCCGAAGTGGTTGTTGGTGCCGAGGCTGGAACCGACAAAACTGGAGTCAACAATAAAGGTGTCACTTCAGAGGAAGATCTCAGAGCAGACGCGATCAAGGTCTGCGACGACCAAACGGTCAGTGCCAATACAGTGGTAATGGTCTGAACTGAGGAGCCCCTCGGTGCCAATATATAGAAGGCTGCAGGAGAAGACAGAGCCAAAATCACTAATGGAGCCGAAGGCCTCGGTGCCGAAGGTCTAGGCACCAAAAGCACTGGGGCTGACAGAGAGCTCCGGAGCCAAAACTTTAGCCTTTTTAGGTTTTGGTTGGCGGGAGTCCCCAGCCGGGGACGAAGGCAAAGATTTAGTATTAGTAGGAACATCCAAGGGTTTCTTATGGGCTCTAGGAGGGGTTGAGGCATCTGACCCAGAAATAGCCTCTGAAAAGGGAGATTTTAGAAGTCCCTTCAGAATCAGCTTGTTTTTCCTTTCCAACAAGGTTCTATTAGAAAAGTTCTCACAAACAGTACAGGGTAGGTCAACAGACAAATGGGAAGCTCCCAAACAGTAAACAGACAAAGAGTGTGCATCAGAAGTAGGCAGTGTGTGTCCACAATCAGAACACCGCTTAAACCCCGGACTACCTTTCTTATCTGCCATGACAGCAAATTAATTAATAGAAAAGGTACCAACAATGGTACAAGAGAGTACCCGAAGATATGAGAGAAAAAGGGAAAAGGATTACCAACGATGGTAAAGAGAGAATACCTCGCGGTAAAAGTGGTAAAGAAAAAAGCAGAAAAACCTGAAGAAATTATGAATGCTAGATGCGATAGGGTAAAAGACAATAAAATATGAACTTTTCTGACAAAAAAGTCATCTATAAAGCTATTAAACAACAATTGACTGTACTTAGCTCAAGAGAAGTAACTTGACATGGCCGAATGGCAACACGGCAAATGAAATCTGACATAACAGGGAGAGGGGGATTGTGGGTAAGAGTTTAGCTCGAGAGTTTGAAGCTGACGCGAGCTTGGAAAATGGCCAGCTCAGTTCCGAGCTTGGAACCGATACCCATGCGTAAGGAATGAACGAGGATTAACAATATCAGATCTTATCTTGTGCAGGTTTACTTGGTGTTCGTACCTCTGATGTTGCTATATTTACCCAAAACACACAGTATTATTAAGCTATCCCGTAAGTAGTGGCCAAAAGGACAGTAATCTTAGGTTAAAACAGGTTAAGACAATACCTACCTGGGGCATCTTTGATGAATACTGTAGGGGCACAATGCAGCTCACCTCTGATGTCCAACATCACACCATGGGACAGTGGGGAGGCTGCCGAGCCTCTTGACAGAGGACAGAAACACATCTGTCTCCATAAGAGGTGGTTCAACTGATGGTGTGGCGGCCATCACTGTACCTTCCTGTGCCAGGTGAAAAGCCAGTTTTCTGCATCACTGGTAATGTTGTTGGGCCTATGCCATACCTGTTCTTAAATGTCGTCCTAGGCACTGACAGCATTGATGCCAGCCACTAGATCCCGCCATGCAAAGTCTCAGTAGGGCCAGTCAGCACCATCCTGACCAAAGAGCTGTCGGCCATGGAGAAAGAGGGCCTGCAGAAATGCATCATTTTCCACACTGCAGAACTTGATTTTTCAACACCTCACTTTTCTCTTGCTTTTACTTGCCAGGTATTTTGCTGTTGGTAGGAAAAACGTACAGTTGTGTAAAATCATACCATAACAGCTGATGTCCTTCTCTTCCCTGCTACAGTATTTAAAACCAAAGGGATCTCTTGCCAAGGACAGCCCAACATCTGGCCAGTATACTCAAGCTTGTAGTTCTTACAGGTGCTGTATGTTATACGTACACTCCCTGCATAAGGTGTAGGGCATAAAGGTGAGGTACGGATGCACACACTCAGAACTGAAAAAGTCCCAGGAAGAACAGAATGTCCATATGGACAAGGAAGAACATGTGCATCCAGAAGGAGAAAAAGGAGAAGATTCTCTAAGCCAGGAGGGCAGAAAAGAGCAGGCTAGAACAGAGGGGGTAGAAGGGCAAGAGTGAATACTGCAATAGTGAAGAGGAGGACATATACTGTTATGGTAAGATTTTACACAACTGTACTATGTCCTTCCATATCACTGCTGCAGTTTTCATAACTGAAGGGAGAGTACAAAAGCTCAAGAAGAAACCTGGGAGGAGGACAGTGTAGAACAGCCCTCCAGAAAACCCATGTAGGATAGCCCTGGCAGAAAGTACAGTTTTGTACCTACCGTAAATGTAGATGTCCGATAGGTATGCAACTGCAGTCCTGACATATGGGTTGTCCTGCCTCAGGCAGCCCTTCGGTCAGCCGGATTCCAAAGTCTGGGTCCGGCGTCGGCTGATGTCGCCCTTTCCCCGACGTCAGAGCGCCTGGGGTATAAAAACGTCAGCCGACGTCATCTTCTTCAGTGTTTCTTGCCCCAGATGCCAGGTGCCCTCTAAGGAAGACTAAATTTTGAAAAATAGAGAAAAAATTCCAGACAAGCACAACAGCATAAAAACAAATACACCATAAAAGATTACCCCAGGTAGCTAAAAAGAGGGGTAGAAACTCAAAAGTATACCACAGAGGGGTAGGTGGGAGGGAAAACCTGACTGCAGTTGCATACCTATCGGACATATACATTTATGGTAGGTACAAAACTGTACTATGTCCTTCAAGGATGCAACTGCAGTCCTGACATATGGGTTGAATACCATAGCCAACCTGGGGGTGGTAGGCACTAAGACAAAGATGATGTAGCTAAAATGCCCTGCAGGACTGCAGAAGCAAACCCTGCTCTGGATCTGGAGTATAAAGGCAGGTTGTAATGTTTGGAAAATGTATGCACGGAGCTCTATGTAGCAGCTTCTAAAATGTCCTTTGTTGCCACTCCTCTTAAAAAGGCTGTGGAGGTGGCTGTAGCTCTGGTGGAATGTGGCCTGATGTCAGCTGGCACAGTTTTTCCATGAAAAGAGTAGCAGAATCGAATGCAATTTCCAATCCATTTAGAAATTGTCTGTTTGGAAATTGCTTTTCCCTGCAATCCAGCAGCGAAAGCTACAAAAAGCTGGTCAGATTTTCTGAAAGACTTTGTTCTGTCCAAGTAGTAGCACAACTGTCTGTGTATGTCCAAGGTGTGCAGAAGTCTCTCTCCTTTATTTTGAGGACTGGGAAAGAAGGTAGGCAGGTGAATAGCTTGATTCAGGGACACCCTGGATACCACCTTTGGCATGAATGATGGATTGGTTCTCAAAGAAACTCTGTCCTGGTGAAAAATGAGAAATGGTTGTATTGCCATAAGGGCCTGTAGCTCAGAGACTCTTCTTGCTGAGGTTACTGCCAGAAGGAAGGCTGTTTTCCAACAGAGAAATTGCAACTCTGAAGATGCTGCTGGTTCAAAGGGAGGAAGAGTTAATTTTTCCAGCATGAAGTTGAGGTCCCATGCAGGCACTGGTGGTTTCCTTGGAGGGTTGATGTTCTTTATACCTCTTAGAAACTGTCTTAGCAATGGGTGAGAAAATACAGGCGGATCAGTGTTATATTTGGCAGACATTGCTGAAGCATGTATTTTTATGGAAGAATATGAAAGGCCATTGTGGAGCATGTCAGCCAAGTATTCCAGGATCTGTGGAATGCTAATGGGTCTTGACCCTTTTTGCTGTTCCAGATAAGAAATCTCTTCCATTTTGCTGAGTATGTTTTTCTAGTGGAAGGTCTGCGTGCCTCTAGGATGATATCTTTTACCCTTTTGGAAAGTGTATCCTGAGTAATAGTCATGGAATCTTCCAAGCTGTCAGCTTCAATGTTTTCAAGCTGGGGTGTAGTGTCCTGTAATTGTGCTTTGTCAGAAGAAGTGGCCATTGAGGAAGGAGCCACGGATTGGTGTGTGTCAAGCTCCGTAGCAGTGGGTACCAGTGTTGTCTTGGCCAGTCTGGAGCTATCAGTATGACTTTCGGTTGCTCTGTCTTGATCTTTAGTAACACCTTGGTCATCAAAGGAAGAGGTGGGAAGGCATATAGTGTTAGAGAGTTCCAACTGAAGGAGAGAGCGTCCACCTTCCATGCTTGAGGATGGTATGTCCTTGTGCAAAACTTTTTCAGATGGTGATTGAAGTGGGAGGCAAAAAGATCTATATCCGGCCTTCCCCATGCTTGAGCTATTTGTAAGAAAATGTCTGGATGCAACATCCATTCGTGTGGATCCATGATGTTTCTGCTTAGGCTGTCTGCCAGAACATTGCCC
Organism: Protopterus annectens; assembly: GCF_019279795.1. Classification (NCBI taxonomy): domain Eukaryota; kingdom Metazoa; phylum Chordata; order Ceratodontiformes; family Protopteridae; genus Protopterus; species Protopterus annectens. The sequence continues at coordinate 421,175,514 of NC_056740.1, forward strand.
TTCCCTGGTACAAACTGGGATTGTAGCTCTATTTTCAATTGTAGGGAAATATCCCAGAGATTCATTGCCAGTCTGCAAATAGGGTAGGAATGGGTACCTCCTTGCTTGTTTATGTACCACATAACTGTGGTACTGTCTGTCTTTATTAGTAGATGGCCCTGATGCATGAACTTTTCGAAGGCCTTGACTGCATGTATCACTGCCAGCATTTCTTTTTGGTTGATATGCAGGTGCTTTTCTTTTTGTGTCCATTGTCCTTGAATGCATCTGCCCTCCATGTGTGCTCCCCATCCATGGTCTGAGGCGTCTGTTGTTATGGTTTGACTTGTATGAGGCTTGCTGAAAGGCATACCTTTGTTTATCTGGCTTGCTTGAGCCCACCACAGAAATTCCTTTTGAAGGCATGGAATGAGTGGGATCAATGTTTCCAGGCTGTGGCTGTGCTGAGACCATAGACTTTTTAGATACCATTGTAGTTTCCTCATATGCAGCCTTGCATGTGGAATCAGAAGAATGCAAGATGCCATGAAACCCAGGGCCTGCAGGATTTTCCTTGCAGTCATTTGGGTGAGTGTTGCCAATCTTCTGAAGTATTCTGGTAATTGCTTTTGTTTTTCTTTTGTCAGAAACGCCATCTGGGTGTTTGTGTCCAGTGTGGCACCCAGGAAAGGTATTTGTTGGGATGGTACGAGACTTGATTTCACTTTTATCTGACATCGGCTGAGGCAAGAAAAGGTCCCCAACGGGGTACTTAGCTTTTTTGAAGACTTCAGTAGCTGAAAACACAGGAGCTGGTCGACCGGAACTTGCGAACTGCTTCTGCTTCGGGCACCACGCGGCAAGAAAGACTGAAGAAGATGGCGTCGGCTGACGTTTTTATACCCCAGGCGCTCTGACGTCGGGGAAAGGGCGACATCAGCCGACGCCAGACCCAGACTTTGGAATCCGGCCGACCGAAGGGCTGCCTGAGGCAGGACAACCCATATGTCAGGACTGCAGTTGCATCTTTGAAGGACATCCAGTTCTAAGCCTGGAAATAACATCCAACTTGTAATGCTAAGTGAAAGTATGAACATAAGACCAAGTAACAGCCTTAATGATGGAATTGGTATCCAGACCCTTGAAAAAGCACCAAAGGAGGCAACAGGCCTGGTAGAATGAGCCTTTATTAAAGAGGAAAGACATGTAACATGAAAAGAATAACAAAAAGAAATGGCCTTAAAAATTCAGGAAGAGGTAGTTTGCTTAGAAACAGCCAAACCCAAAGACCTGGGATGACCGGAAACAAAAGGCTGCTCAGATATGCAAATAACTTTAGTTTTATTGAAATAATATCTGAGCTGCCTATGCAGATCCAAGGTGAGAAGAACCTGCTCACTGGCAGATTACGGAAAAGGAAAAAAAGGAAGGCAGATGAACAGACTGATTAAGGAGCAATTCATTGCCCACCTTAGGCATAAAAGAAGGGTTAGTTCAAAGAGACACCCTGTCCTGTGGAAAACTAAGAAAGGAAGAACAGCCATGAGAAGCTGAAGTTCAGACATTCTCTTGGCCAAAGTGAGAACCAAAACAAGAACAGTCTTCAAAGTACAATGTTGTAAGGAAGCTGAAACCAGCAGGCTCAAAAGGAGCATGAGTCAATTTTTCAAGAACAAAACTGAGGTCCTTGGAAGGCAGAAAAGGCTTCCTCTGAGGCCTGATATGAAGGACACCTTTAAGAAATTGCTTGACCACAAATTGAGAAGCCAGATGAGGCGTCAAGGGCAGAGAAGTAAAAATTAATGACAGGTGAGCTTTAAATGAGGAATATGCCAGCTCAACATGGAGCAGATCACACAAACAACACACAACCAGAGGAACCTTCACAGATAAGGGATCCTGATAGCGAGAGAGGCACTAGACAGAAAATCTTTTCCATTTGGACAAATATGATCTCCTGGTAGTGGGCTTCCTGCAGGACCATAAGCACATCTTCAGAAAAGAGGTGCCAAAAAGGGATCAAAACCCTCTCACCCACAGTGTCAGTTGAAGAGTGGACAAGTGAGGATGGATAAGAGACCTCTTGTCTTGTGTGAGAAGATCCACCCAATGAGGTAACTTGTGGTGACCGCCCCTGGCTAAGTGAAAAAGAAGGGGGAGCCAATGCTGTCTGGCTAAAAGGGAGTCCCTAGCAGGATACTGGAAGAGTCCTTCCTGATATTGTGCAAGACCTGTTGTAAAAGAGGAAGGGGAGGGAAGCCTTACAGAAACAATCCATTCTAAGCAAAAGATGAGAGGGTGTCCATTTTCCAAGCCAGAGGACTTGGGACCCTGGAACAGAACATAGGAAGTTTTCTGCTCAGATGGAAGACACAAAGATCTACCAGAGGAATACCCCACCAATGGACTATATCCATCTCTGTGAAGCATCCATTTGTGAGCTTCTGTGCTGGACCGGCTCAAACAGTCTGCCACTAGATTGTTCTCTGAGGCAATGCAAATGCCTGCAGTTACTTGATACTGGTCAGCAAGATCCCAGACCTGAAGAGCTAGTCTGCAAAGAAGATAGAACCTTGTACCTTTTGCTTGCTGACCTACTACATCACTGTGGTACTGCTCATGAAAATATTGAGGGGGGCTGGGATGAAATAGAGAATGAAAAGACTGAAAAGCTAGAAACAGAGCCCTCGTCTCCTTTATACTGACTGAGACAGCCGAAGGAGGCTTGTCATCCCCTGTCTGAGTGGTCTGTGAAGAACTCTTGAGTCAGGACTGGACCCTGGAAAGGAAACCCTGGTTTGAGAGAAAGTTGATGAATCCACTACTGAAGTGCAAGCTTGAAACAAGGAAGGAAGGGGACTGGAAAGTCCAGTGAGTGGTAATGCTGGAGCCACACTGACTTGAGGTACCGCTGTAGCTTTCTCATGTGAAGTCTGGCCAGAGAGAGCATGAGAATGGTGGAAGCCATGAAGCCATGGACCCTGAGAAAGTCCATGACTGAAGTCAGAGGAAGAAGAGACTGGAAAAAACGTAGTACAAAACAAGGCCTTGAGGGCAGGCAAAAATGCCAGTGTGGGGATGGTCGATGGTCCCAGGAGGGCATCAGAGATGATTTCTGGAAGCTTATGGTGAACCCCAGACTCTGCAACAGGGAAATAGTAAACTGGATATCCTGGAGCAGAGCATCAGGGGGAAGAGGCTGAAAGATCTGAACTCTTCTCATCCTGCAAAAGGCAATGGACAGGAGCGAGGCATCTCATGAATACTCTTCGGGAGGCAGAGAGGCCAAAGGGCAAAGCAGAGGATTGAAAATGCAAGGAAGAAACAGAGAAATGTAAAAATTTTGTGAAAAGATAATGGATGGATAGATGGATGGAGATATGCATGAAGGCACCTTTGAGATCCAGAGAAACCAAAAAGGTCTAGGGCAGAAGGCGGGAGAAAAATTCTGAAGAGACATTTCAAAGGAAGGAACCTTGGCAATTTATTGCTGGGAAAGTTCCAGAATTGGTCTCCAAGTGCCCTCCTTTCTGAGAACCAAAAACATTTTGTAATAAGAACTTCTCTCTACCTGGGCAGGGGACACAGTCTGAATGGTGCCCTGTACCAAAAGAGAATGGAGCACATCTGGGAAAAATTTGTTCACAAGGAGGTTGAGGGATGTCCAAAAAGGGAGGAAAGACTTCCAAACAATGAAATATCCCTGGTAGATAACAGACAGAATCCAAGAGTCTACAGTGATTGTGATGATGTGAGGTAGTGCCAGCTATGCCAGAGGAATTAGAGCAGTGGATGTGTAACACATGCCAACATAGTTAGCTGGAGTTTTATAAAGAATTATATGTTATTTGTACATCAAACTGACTTGTACAGGTGCTTGTGTTAAAAATGTATCTGTAAAGCCGCATGTGTTAAAAATGTACCAATAGTGGGTCCTGCTGGACAGAAAAGAAATACACCTGTATGTCAGACTGTATTGTAACTGTTGAAATGAACATATTCTAAGAGAGGATACTAGAAGACAAGACGTTAATCTCAGTCCAACTAACTCTGAAAAACAGTTGAAATTAAGTTACTTGGTTTAGGCCATAAAGATTGTGTCTTACAGTTCTGTTTGTTATCAGAGACAAAACATCTGTGAAAACCAGGACTAGGAATCCTACTGTATTTTCCATAGGGGTGAACTAATTGCTATCCTGGAAGGGTGGAAGTTTTTAAAATGGTTTTATAGCTTCCAGATACTGCAACACATATTAGCAAAGTTCTATGTGTGTGTATTATGACAAGTATGTGCTAGATTCTGGCTCAATTTCTAGTAAAGGGGGTACTGAGGGAACCACAGTCAGATGACCAGATGTATATGATGTCATTCTGCAATCCCAGTTTTAATACTAGATAAGACAGAAGTCTCAGAGCAGTCTGTTTCTGAAACCTGACAAAGAATGACCACTCACCTACATCATCTTGCCTTGCTTTAGTAATTAATGTAGGAAACAGTAATTCTTTATATCAGTCAGGGAAATACAGTGAGACTAGTTATGTATTTTTTTCTGTATCTGTGTGAATCTTTCCATCTGTGTTATTTTTAATATTGCCTGTGATTTAAACGCTGTTTACTGTAAACACACATTTAGTGTTTTCAAGTTCTTTTATTATTTATTACTAAACATATTTAAACTTTTTCATTGTGGCTGATCTTTTAGAGAATATTTTCACCTTTGAAAGTACTTATATTTATTTGGTGAAACTATGGCCGCTCCTGAAAGCCTTGCTGCATTGGTCAAACACTACTATTTGTATTAGCATTAATTTTCCTCAATATAATTGGATACCCTTGTAACAGCCTTAGTGTAGCTGGCCTTGGAGTATTCTGGTGGCAGTATCTACCTTATAGTCTGGGAAGAGGGTGCATAGCTGGCAAATTTGTGCCAGTCTTTCCCAGGTGTGTGTGAGTGTGTGTGTGTGTGTGCGTGTGTGTGAAACTCAAATCTCAAAGAGTATGCGTGTCAGCTACTTGGAGCAGGGACACAGAGCACTGGTTTCACAGACAGGGTGGTGGAGGACTTGGCTTGGAATACTTGGCTGAGGACTCAACTCTACAGCCATGGTGTGGAGTGTAATTTGAGCCTGGTGAGAGAGAGAGAGAGAAAGAGGGAAACCCAGCCCCAGGACAGGAGTCTGTTCCCTGTGTGCTCTTAAGGGAAAATGTGCTTGGTGCAGATCTATTTTTGTTCCACGTGAATGTCCCTCACCTGTGTCAATGGTGAGGACTGAGGCTCCTGGAGGGACGTCACACTGATTTTTAACAAATTTTGAAGAGACAGGGAAAGACGAGGGGGGGATAACAGAACCTGGCCTAGGGAAAGGGGAAGCAAAATGTCAAATGGAACCCATCTTATCCCGAAAAGCAGGTTTCTATAAGGTAGGTGTTTGAGTAGATATAGCAGGAGATACATATATACAACCCCTTTTTTCCCTTAGGTGGAGAGTGAGACTGCCTGAGAATATGAGCAGACTTGGAGGGGGTAATTCCTCTGAAACTTAGGAACAGGGGAAACAAAAATATGTTTCAACTCCTGCAAGGTTTTACCCTTATTCTAGAGACACTTGAAAAGTTTGTTTGCAGCAGCACCAAAAATATTTTTATTATTCATAGGAGTATCTAACAGTTTTGCCTTTATATCATCAGGCAAAGCCTGAAGACAAAGCTCAGAGTAATACCTCAGAAGAGAACCAAAGGCAGCAGCCCTAGAGGAAACATCAGCTGCATTGTAACTACATTTAACAGAGTGGCGAACAACCTGAGAAGTACAGCCCAACAGGGAAAGGGCAGAATACTTCACATCAGAGTCAGGAAGGTCTGCAACCACTTTGGAAACCTGAGAAAGGAGGGCCAAAACATATCTGGTCATATGAGTCTGGCAGCTTATGGCCTGAAAGGATAACATGAACCCAGCAGCACTAAATAAAAAAGAAAGATAAGAATATACCCTAAAGGGGCACTTACCTGAAATGTGGCTTAGTAACCATCACAGCAGAGGGGAGTTCAGGCCGACATTCAGTGTTACCATTCAGAGTAGAGACAAATAAGTTCTGAGTGTGCTCATCTGTACATTAACTTTATGCTCTATGCCTTAAGTGGGGAGTGTACGTGTGATGTGCGGTGCCTATACATACTAAAGGCTTTGGTATACTGGCCGGATGTTGGGTTATACTGGACAGAAGATCCCTTTGGTTATGAACGCTGCAACAGTGATATGGAAGGACATCATCTATCACAATGGCAGTACTACTGACACTACCCCATAAAATACCTCGTCAGTATACCCACTGAAAGAGTTAATCCTAGTCATAGGTATACCTTTCCAACAATAACAGGCCTGCAAGCAGCACTGCAAACAATAACCCGATGAAAAAGAAACCACAACACATACAGGCTTACAGCTTGTGGGTGAACTTATTGCTAGAGTTCCTCCCTCCCCCCACAAAACCAACCAAATGTGGTACATTTATATCCTATACGTCTGTAAATATATGTGCCATCCACTCCCTTCTCCGTTGCTGCTGGGTATCTCTCTCAATAACACTGATATCCCTTGCACACAATACTCTGTCAGGGTCTGTTACTACTCTTTCCCCCAAGCAAAGTTCTCACAGCTACTCCAGCTCTATTCAGTCTCATACCGCTTGCTCAGAGGTGACCTGTGCCTGACATATAAGGCCATGTCAAACCCAGATTTGATGAATATGCTTCACCTCAAAAAATCTAGATCCCTCAGAACCACAAGGGCGAGAGACTTAAACCTTGACACGGTTATAAATAGAACGTGCTGGAGGGACAGATTCATCACCCAGAGACTCCCTATGCTGTGGAACAAAATCCCAGTACATGTGAGGCAGAGCACCTCGCTGGCCTTGTTCAAGAGGAATCTTGACCAATGGATGGGAGATCGCAGATATACCCCAGGGATTACTTCAGTGTCACTGCTTGACAGAGGCACAGAAAAATGATAGGCATAGTTTTTATTCAAACTAAAGGGGTGGCGAAAGCCACATAATTATGGGCTAGGCTTATAAATGCCCTTGGGCAGATAGCCTAGTATGAACCTATGAACCTATAAATTCCCCCCATCATGTACTTGAAAACACGACTGTTAATGTACCTGTATTTGTAGGTAGCACTGTGAAAGCATATACCTTAAGCAGAGAAACTAGAAAGGCACATAAACTGAAAAAAAACAAAAAATGCATGCAGCAGCAACCGGCAAATTTATTACAAACAAATGAAACAAGTCTTTAAAAGTGCTTTTTCGTCAGTGTTAGTACCTGACTTCATCAGAAATAACATTCAATAAAATAAAAGCAACCATTTATAGATTCAAATTGAAAGCCTGTTGTTACGTCAAGTGCTAAACATCAAGCCCATTTAAAGAAATATACTCAACTTTAAACAAGTCATTTAAAAATAATAATAATAAAACTAAACTGAAACCTATACAAAAACATTGAATATATGTTGAATTATGAACCAACAAATTAAATAAATTAAATAAATACAATAAATATATGTATTATCTTCTAAGACTTTTCAATTTCAAAAGACTGGCAACAGAACAGAAATCATTAATGCCTGGGTGACTATAAGCGTTAAGCCTAATTTGCCAAAGTAACTCAGCTTCCTCAAGTTTTAAAGGTCTAGGACCACCCCTGCCATCATAACTGGCCTGGTCAATAGCCATAAATTTAAAAACATGATTGTGGAAAACTGAAATGTGTTTTGCTAGGGCGTTCTCAAGTTTGAGATTTTTCATAGCATATGTATGCTCATAGATGCAGTCTCTAAGCCTTCTTTCGGTCTTCCCAATATAGAAGGCAGGGCATGATGTGCACCTAGCTAAATAAATGACAAAGGAAGAGTTACAATTCAGTTTATGTCTTATTTTATAAGAAAAATCATTTAAATTAAAATAAGAAGTTTCTTCCACATGTCTGCAATAGTTACAATTGTAACACTTCCACATTCCAGCATTGTGGATTGGAGAAGGTACACTACTTTCCAAGACAGATTTAATGTTCTTCCCCTTCTTATATACAACCTTAGGTTTAGTGCCTAATTTGGCAAAGACACTTGGATACAATTTAAAAAGTTCCCAATTCTTATTGCTTGTGTCTATGCAAATACTGCTACCTCTACTATATGTTGTAATAAATGTAGCTGTTGCTGTGTCTTCGACTTGGTCTAAAGTAAGTTGCTCACCCTCTTGTGGAATATTAACGTTAACATCACATGCATTATACAGAGGACTAGGAAGCCTCGTGACAGTGACAGGAAGCAATGGTTTATATATGTGCCGACTCCTCTTGTTTGTTATTTCATTTATTAGACTGTCCAAAAGACACTCAGGGTATCCACGTGACAGGAACATTTTCTTAAGTGCCATACACATCACACTGACGACCTCGGCTCCGACTCAGCCACTCTAAAAGCTCGAGAGTTGGTTCCACCGGCTCGAGGCTCCCCTTATATCCCACAATGCTAGGCGGTAATACCTCAGATCTCGTTTGTAAGCTAGGCCCAGCCAAAAAGAAATCCAGAACTACTGGAAATGGGAAACCCACCTCTATAAAATGACAGAAAGAAGGTGACCTAAAACCTGATGAAGGAATATATACACAGTATAGTATATACATATATACAATAGAGGTGGTAGGAAGAAAGGTCACAATCAAACTCCTCTAGGTCTGTCCAGGCTAGGGGAAAGGTGGGGATCGAAGAAAGAAGGCGAGAAGAAGACAACTAACATGGAACGTTATGGTAAGAACATAACTTCTATATGTTAAGTTGTCCATCCCGCCTTCATTCTTGCTGGATGGGACCGCGTCCCTAGCACCTTGTCCCGGGTGGCCTATCGGAACAGACTCTTGAGTACAGTGGAACCAAAGTTAGCTCTATGTCTAGAAGCTAAATCCAACTTATAATGAGAAATGAAAGTGTGAGGAGTAGCCCATGTAGCTGCTGCACAAATCGTATCAATAGGCAGCCTATCTTGGAAAGCTATAGAAGTAGCCAAGGCTCTAGTAGAATGAGCCTTAGGTCTGTTAGGCAACTTCTGGTGTCTAATCTCATACACAAAGGAAATCAAGGATGTAAGCCATCTGGAGAGTGATACTTTCGAAAATGGAAGGCCTTTTCTGCCTTCTGCATAAGAAACAAACAATTGGTCAGCTTTTCTGGTCTGTTTGGTCCTATCCAAATAATACCTTAATTGTCGATGAACATCTAGCCAATGTAATTTTTGTTCAGACCTGTTAGAATAGTTAGGAAAAACACAGGAAGGTCAATGTTTTGATTTAGATTTGCTGCAGAGGCTACTTTAGGCAAAAAGGAGGGTTGGTCCGTAAGGATACCCTATCCTTATGAAACAAAAGATATGGTGATCGACTGCAGAGTGCATGAAGCTCTGAGACCCTTCTAGTCAAGTAATGGCTACCAGAAAGAGTGTCTTCCAGGATAGCAATTTCATTGAACAGGAAGCTGCAGGTTCAAAAGGGGAAGAATCAAAGATGTGAGAACTAAATTAAGGTCCCAAGAAGGAGGAGGATTTCTTATAGGAGGCTTGAGAAGAAAAACTCCCTTCAAGAAAGCTTTGCAAAGCTTGTGAGACATGATGGCAGAACTGAGATGCCCACATGAAAGTTAGATATAGCTGCCAATTGAACCTTAAGAGTAGATGGAGACGAACCTGCGTGGAATAGTTCGGCTAAGAAATCAAGGACCGTCTGAATGGGAGCAGTGAAAGGATCTATGTCCCTTCCTTGAGCCCAATAGGAGAAACGTTTCCACTTACTAAGATAAATCTTCCGGGTGGAAGATTTATGGGAAGCTATTAAAATATCTTGAACTGAGTGAGATATTTGAGGAAGCCTGGCTAAGGTTGGAATCGGAGGAACCAAGCAGTGAGGTTCAGAGAGGGGAGGGAGCGATGTAACTGACCCGACTGATGGATCAAAAGATCTGGAACTAGGTCCAGATGCCAGGGTTGCTCCAACAGAAAATGGTGTAGAAAAGGGAACCAAACCTGTCGAGGCCAGTAAGGGGCAATGAGGATCAATGAAGCCTTCTGAGCGATAGCTTTCTGTATCACTTGAGAAATTAGTGGGAAGGGAGGAAATAAGTCCCCGGGGCCAAATTTGGACTAGAGCGTCCCTGCTGGGATGGCCTGGTAGAGGAAAGAGGGTGAAATAATCTTTGCACTTGCTGTTTTGGGGAGTAGCAAAAAGATCACAGCAAGGCTGGCCCCACTTTAGAAAAATTTTCTCCAAGATTGAATTTTTCAGAGACCACTCGTGAGGCATGAGAATAGCTCTGCTCAATTTGCCCGCAATGAGATTGGACTTTCCAGGGATGTGCGTTGCTATCAGAAACCGCTGAGAAGAAATCGCCCATTGCCACAGTCTGAGTGCTTCTCGACATAGGGGGTAGGACCTGGTTCCGCCTTGTTTGTTGATATACCACACTACAGACATGTTGTCCGTCTGAATTGCTATCGTTCCCAAAGGAAGAGAGTCTTGAAGGGCTTGCAACGCTAAAAGCACTGCTCTCATCTCTAGAACATTTATATGCAAGTGGCGTTCGCCTGGTTGCCATATGCCCTGGACTGTCCTGCCCTGAAAATGCCCCCCCCCCCACCCGATCAGGGAGGCGTCCGTTGTCAGAGTAGCAACCGGAGGGGGAGGGACAAATGGTCTTCCTAGGAAGAGCTGGGGGGAAGAAATCCACCAAAGGAGATGATTCCTGCATGCTTGCGTTATCACAATGGTGTGGGACATCGGAAGTTGTTGGTATGACCATTGTGTGAAGAGCATCCATTGTAAGATTCTCATGTGAAATCTGGCTAATAGAAGTAGAGGGATAGCAGCCGCCATAATCCCCAGTACTTTTAGGACTAATCTGACTTTGATTCTGTTGCTGTGGAAAAGAAGGGAGACTAGTTTGTGTATGTCTGTTATCCTTTGGTCTGTGAGTCTCGCAGACATGTTGACTGTGTCTAGATTTGCCTATGAAGGTAATAGCACGACAAGGCGACAAAACAGACTTTTCGCAATTTATTGAGATACCTAGCTTTCGAAATATGCGAAAAGTATAGTCTCTGGCAAGTAGCAGAAGATGCTTGGTGGGAGCTGTAAGGAGCCAGTCGTCTAAGTATGGAAACACCTGGAATCCTTGACGTCTCAGGTGAGAGGCCACCACTGCCATGCATTTGGTAAACACCCGGGGGGCTGTGGTGAGTCCAAAGGGCAGGGCTCTGAATTGAAAGTGACTGGTTCCCAGCCTGAAGCGGAGGAATCTCCTGGAGCGTCTGTTCATTTTTATATGATAGTACGCATCCTGGAGGTCTATAGATTACATCCAGTTTTCCTTTCCCAATAGGGGTAGGATGGATTGCAACGTGACCATCCGAAATCTTGTTTTCTTGACAGACTTGTTCAAGATGCCGAGGTCCAAAATGGGCCTCCAGTCCCCTGTTTTCTTTGGAACCAAAAAGAATTTGGAGTAGATTCCGGATCCTTGCTGGTCTGCTGGCACTGGCTGAATGGCTCTTTTTGCAAGCAACTTTGATATTTCTAACGCTGCTTGATCCCGTTGAGCGGGTGGAACATCTGGAAGGGATTTTTTTGATTGATTTGGAATGCGAAAGAACGGAATGGAATAGCCTTCGGAAATGATGGACTGTACCCACTTGTCTTGAGTTAGGGATCACCAGGCTTCTGGGTACAGTGATAATCTTCCCCCGACTGCCTCCGAAGGTGGACAGTCGGGCAACACCTCAGGGATGCTGGAAGGGCTTATCGGAAAAGGTTTCTCGATTGCCCTGGTTCTGCGGACCCCCCCCTGCCTCTATGGCGACGTCTACCATTATTGTTCCCCCCTCTGCCTCTAGAGGGGAACCGACTCTGTGCGTCAGGCAAAGCCCCTTGAGATTGCTTGCGGAACCACATTTTCCCACTTTTCTGGCCTTTGGGGTAAGGCCTAGAAGGAGTAGAAAAACGGACTCCGACGGCAGAAAGCGTTTTGCCATCCGTCTCGCACCTTGTCAAGGTTTCTTTCACTTGAGGACCAAAAAGGGACGATCCATCAAACGGGGAATTAGTGAAAGACGTCTTAAAGTGGTCTGCAAAATTGCATAGCCGCATCCAGGCATGCCGGCGTAAGGCCACACCTGTCCCTGCGGCTCTGCTCGCTCCATCAGCCGCATATGAGAGGAGGCGCATGGAGGAGTTAGCTATAGAATTTAGGGTAGCCAGCTGAGCGTTCATCTTGTCCTGAAAACCCGCAGCCGTAGGATCCTTTAACATCTCACTCGCTTCCTTGATCAAGTCCCTTTGAAGACGAGTGAAATGACAGAGGTAGTTCAGCGAACGCATTGAAAAGGTCGCTGACGAAAACATACGCTTCCCATACCTGTCCATAGACCTAGATTCCTTGTTAGGGGGATGGACAGGCACTGAAGGATCAGCTAGTTCCTTCTTAGTGGCAGCAGCTACCACCATAGCATCCACAGAAACTCCCTTAGTCAGAAATTGCTTGTCTGCTGGTGCTGTAATAAACTTTGAAGGTCTCCTGGGGGTGGGGTCCACTGAGTCAGGAGCCGTCCAAGCCTTTTTTGCTACCACCTGCATAAGGGGTCAAAGGGGGGAGACACCCAGGAGGTGGAAGGGCGAGAGCCGAACGCCTCAAGATACACAGATTCATCCTCCGAAGGGTTAAGGGTTGGCCAATTTCCCCTCTGTTTCAAGATCTCCAGAATGTCTGCAAAGGAGACATCTTCAGAAGGGGAATGGGGGGAACCTTCAGAATCCTCTAAATCCGTGTCAGAGGTGACAGACTCAGGTGAGTCTGTGTGCTTCCTCTTGCACTTTCTCTTCCTAGGGGGCTCCCCTGCCAATTCAGGAGAGGCCTCGGAAGAGGATGAGATCCCCACAGGGGATTCCTGAGGAGCTGGCTCTCTGCAGTCTGGGATGAGGGAGTGAGTAGACATTACCTGAGGCACCGAAGAGGGAGGGACGGACGGAGCCGACTGTGGAGTTGAACAGGGTTCCAACACACTCCGCATGACCTCGAAAGCACCCCTGTCAGGCAGAGCCAGAGGTCCCCACTCCGAAAAGCTGAAAACCTCCCTCGGCACCGACAGTGATGGTTCCGAGGCCGATGTCGGAGCCGAACTCACCAGTGCCGAAGCGCCGAGAGGGAGAGCGGGGTCGGACAAGGGTCCGATGCCACTCACCCCCTCGGAACCGACGAGGGAAGTCCGGCGCCGAGAGTCTTCCAAGGAAGAAATCGGAGCCGATGATGGTGCCGAAGACAACTGTATCGGCTCCGACGCTACCACAGTCTCGGGTCCGAAACGCCCCGGCTCCGAGCTCAAGGGAGTCGGAGGAGGAACATTTTGAGGAATAGGATTAAGCATCGACTGATGAGCCGGGCTCTGAAGCATTTGGGCCAGTGCCTCGGACTTAAGAAGTCGACTCACTACCCTCTGAAGGTCATGGTCAGACAGTCTCGATGACCTAGAGGAGTGAGATCTATGGCTCCGTTCAGACAGCAAGGGAGATGCTGGAGCCGAATGAATGCAGCCAAGGGACGGTGACCTAGACCTCTTCCTAGATGTCGGTTCCGATAGCCTTATCGGAGCCGACTCAGAGATTTCTAATACCTCGGCTCCAGCCGGAGCCGAGGGAACCACAGAAATAAGAGCTCGAGTCTCATCGGCTCCAGCCGGAGCCGATGTAGTAGCAGACTTCGACGCCTTAGGTGTCGACTCAGATGCTGGAGTCGAAGACCTAGAAGCCTTAGAGGGTTTGCCCGAAGAAACAGTCGGGGGACCCTCAGGTTTAAGCAAGCCCCGTAAGATGAGCTTATTTTTTCTTTCCTGCAGGACTCTAGGGCTGAAGCCATGGCATACAGCACAAGAGTCCTGCAGGTGTAAAGGTCCCAGGCAGTACACACAAGAAGTGTGACCATCTGTCAGAGACATTTTCTGACAGCACGAGTCACACTTCTTGAAGCCCGAGACCTTCGAATCCTTAGACATTTTAAGGAACAAGTGTAATCACACACAAGCACAAACACACCGATTACACTATTCACTAAAATAAAACTAATTTAAACTAAATAAATTTAGTTAGATAGTTATAAATTTATAACAGTCCCTACAAAAAACACATACACTCCAAGGGGGGATGGAGGGCCCGAAGGCCTAAGGGAAGAACATATAAGTTCTTGTGGTAAAAGGGCGAGAAGCAAGGAGGAAGGGATAAAAATCCTTTCAAAGTAAAGGGATACTGAACAAAAACTAATTTAAAAGGGATTTAGCTAAACTTTTAAACTATTTTCTACACTAACCTGAAGCCGGTTGAAGCAACACACCTCGATCGCTGTAGTGGCAAACGAGATCTGAGGTATTACCGCCTAGCATTGTGGGATATAAGGGGAGCCTCGAGCCGGTGGAACCAACTCTCGAGCTTTTAGAGTGGCCGAGTCGGAGCCGTGGTCGGCTCCGAACCCATCCAGCAAGAATGAAGGCGAGATGGACAACGTAACATCTTCTTATTTTAACTTAAATGATTTTTCTTATAAAATAAGACATAAACTGAATTGTAACTCTTCCTTTGTCATTTATTTAGCTAGGTGCACATCATGCCCTGCCTTCTATATTGGGAAGACTGAAAGAAGGCTTAGAGACCGCATCTATGAACATACATATGCTATGAAAAATCTCAAACTTGAGAACACTCTAGCAAAACACATTTCAGTTTTCTACAATCATGTTTTTAAATTTATGGCTATTGACCAGGCCAGTTATGACGGCAGGGGTGGTCCTAGACCTTTAAAACTTGAGGAAGCTGAGTTACTTTGGCAAATTAGGCTTAACGCTTATAGTCACCCAGGCATTAATGATTTCTGTTCTATTGCCAGTCTTTTGAAATTGAAAAGTCTTAGAAGATAATACATATATTTATTGTATTTATTTAATTTATTTAATTTGTTGGTTCATAATTCAACATATATTTAATGTTTTTGTATAGGTTTCAGTTTAGTTTTATTATTTTTAAATGACTTGTTTAAAGTTGAGTATATTTCTTTAAATGGGCTTGATGTTTAGCACTTGATGTAACAACAGGCTTTCAATTTGAATCTATAAATGGTTGCTTTTATTTTATTGAATGCTATTTCTGATGAAGTCAGGTACTAACACTGACGAAAAAGCGCTTTTAAAGACTTGTTTCATTTGTTTGTAATAAATTTGTCGGTTGCTGCTGCACGCGTTTTGTGGGATATACCTTAAGCAACTTGGAAATATATGTTTCACAGACTTTCTTCCTGAAATCACCTGCAACTTGTTTTCCAATTGTAGCTTTAAGAATTGTTCTGTAGCACAATGAGGCTCTATGTGGCTACTTGTGCTTATAACAAATGCAAAAATAGCTGCATCCTGACATACACTTTGGATTATCACAGTATCAAAAATATTATTGAAGAAAACTGGGACATTGTCACAGGAAACCCTTTTCTGATTAACATCTTAGGTGAAGCCCCATCATTTGTTTATAGGAAGGCCAGGAACATTAGAAGTTTTGTTGAATTTAAATCTAGACCATATGAGAAAAGCATTAAAAGATGTGAGACTAATTGTATATTTTGTATATTTATACAGCAAGGTAATAGTTTTTATTGCCCTTATTTAAAGAAAATCATTAAAACCAGTGCAGGGAGGTGACTGTAACACTACAAAAGTAATTTACAGGGCACAGTGCAATGAATGTGATGCATTCCATGAGGGCAAGACTGTAAATAAACTCAAGCGTAGGATTTCATGTCATCTGTCAGAAATCCGCTCTGGATGTAAAAATAATGCACTAGCCAAACACCTTTCTCTTCATAAAAGACACACAGGTTTTAAGTTCCAGATCCTAGATCGCATATACATGGGTGATCTTGAAGGAGACATCCCGAATATTCTGGAGAAACATGAACTCGTGGCAATTAAAGCTCAACTCTTTTAGGAAGCCTGGACTAAACTACTACTGTTCAATTAAAAGTGCACTGGAACTTAGAAAAGTGCCACATTGTTTACATGACTAATTTATTTTATTCTATCAGTTGGTTTTAGATACCATTTTAAATCAGTTGTAATTTAAGTGTATATTTTGTTTCCATCATCATACATACATTTTTTCTTATTTTTATTTTTTTCTGGTTCCTTTTTTCCACTTTATTCAAAATGATGTGTAATAACAATACTAACTAATTACACAATTATATATATTTTTATAGACTGTTTTTAGGGTTCTTGTACACAGACCTGAAGAAGTCTAGAAGGACAAAAGCGATCTTTGTTAACAATAGATTATGAAAATAGAAACTGATTTTTACATGCAAAATGTATATGTATATATTTATATATATATTTTTGATTGCCAAATGAACTAAGGTTGATAAATTTCCAGCCATGTAGTATATTGTCTTGGATAAAATCACAGACTTAATAATCTGCTTAATAATCTGGTTAAATAAGAGGTACCACATCATTATACATTTTATTTAAAGTACATAAGGGTTATATATTATTATGACAGCTACTAAGTAGGGCAGGACCAGCTCGAATGTCACATTGATGGGGGAAGGGATGTGAATTTAACATGTGTACCAATAACACTTTGTTTTACAGCACAATAAACCACTCCCATGCCTAATAAAAAGTACAATTAGTTTCACATCTTTTAGTGCTTTTCTCATATGGTCTAGGTTTAAATTCAGAAAGCTTGTGAGGAAATTATTACTCTATTTTTGTTTTACTTGGATCGCTTGTCTGTGTACTTAATGAAGGATTTTCGACTGGAAACAGACTGCCTGTCTTGCTTGGATTACTTTAGAATACTTAGTAATGCTGTACAATTATATATTTTCTATTATTATTTTTTGTTTTGGTTTTATTTTGACTTAAGACGAGTTTAAGTTTGCTACTTCTACTACTATTGTCTGATCTGATCAATATACAGTGATTAACTAGAAATATATGGACTGAAAATCTTCCACACAGAGAAGTTTCTTACACTGTTTTATATCATACAGATTCAGGCCTATACACATGATTATTATGCAAATTAGGGCTTGATTTGTTAATGCTTTTGAATCAGTCAATTTTCACACTGCGCCAGCTCTTACGGAATGCTCTACAAGCCATTTTCTGTACTAAAGTTGAAGCCTGAACTGTTTTTATTTATTTGCTAACTAGCTGCAAGGTTCTTCCCAGTCAGAGTTTTTCTTCTTTTCTGGTTGATTTTCTCTGTCTCTCTTTCCAAATTTGCATTCAGGCAGTGTAAAGACTAGCTAGTAACAGATTTTGTTTTATTCTTTTTTTATCATCTTTATTGAATTATCACTTAAGACGCAGGGAGTAAAGCATTCATACAAATGAAAATAAACCATATTAACATATTCTCCATTATAAACATTATACATGACATATAATCTTCTGTAACATCAATGTCGGTCCAGCATTACATGACTCAATCAATTCCTGCCTTCCCTTAAACTCATTCCTCCCCTAAAACATCATTTTCCATGCATTGCTCCCACAAGTCCAATTTTCCCTACGTAATTTGCTCTTACCCTTTTCTAAAGGGTTCATTTCCAATTCTTTTATCTCTGCTACTATATTCACTGCTTCAAATAGTGTTGGCTTACACTGTGATTGCCATTTTCTAGTAATTCCTTTTTCTGGCAGGCAGCAGAATTAAACTTAGCAAGGCCTAACTATGTCTAGACAATTCTAGCTTGTAACAGAATTTTATCCAAATTGTTAACTTTTACTTGCTTTAAAACTGTCAGTTTTCACACTGCGAGATCTCTAAACAACCTGCTGGCCAGTGCTGGAAGTCCAATCTCATTCCCCTGTGGAGTGGTTAATGGCCAACAGGATTAGTTTTCCAGCATGAGATAAGAAAGGCAAAGATATGGTGGAAGGGTCAGCCTTTTATGGTCGCTGTAAAGACCAACCCTTTCAAGGTCAGTAAGCTCTTATATACGCTCTATTTTGCTCATATCCTTGCTACACAGTAAAATATATATCTGCATACCAGCCTTGTGAATTTAGATTTAACAGATAAAAGCAGAACCCAGCTTAACAGGTATACCCCTCTTCAAGATTCTACACATTGTGTTATCTGTCAAGATGCAACTCAACAGAGCGATACTACCATCTTTTGTTTTAGTTGTTTGTCTTTTCGGCTTTTCCCGGTTAGGGGTCGCCACAGCGGAACTCCGGTCCGCTAATGATTGGCAGTAGATTTTTATGGTGCAGAGTTGCCAGCCCGATGCCCAACCTTCAGCGAAGGCACGCCCATTCATGCATGTCTTTCAGAGGCCACTCGACCGCAGGAAGGACATGCAGACTCCACACAGAAGGCACTCTAGCCGAGAATCGAACAAGTGAACCTCTTGCTGTGAGGCAACAACGTTACCGCTGTACCACCGCGGCTTAAACATCCTCAATGTTACTGACACTAACTGCTCCTCACATCATCCTTTTAATAGAGTGAAAAAGTCTTCACAACTTTCTTTCTTGGTATTAGTGTTCAGCTCATCGTTTTCACATGCATCTTACACATCTCAATTATTTTTAGCATAAGTCTAAACCCAAACAATGATATACATCTTTTTTATAACTATAATATTAATTAATTAAAATGTACAATTAACAGTCAGATAAGCAAGCTTCAGAACAGTACTGGAGAAATATACTAGTCCAACCCTTAAAGTGTTCCAATACCCAGGTTGCAAACACTGGTCTCCTCTGTTATCAAAAGATAACTCCAATGCTGGGTTTTCACCTCACCTTTCCTGCTGCCAGCAAACCCTCAATCTTACTTTAAGTACAAGCAATCTTCATATGTGACCACTTAATTTACAGATGTTTCTTATAACTTTGCTGTAATAAACATTCATAAACTAAAAACATACAATATTTCATGATAACCAAAAACAAAACAGCTAACACCAATGTGAAGCAGAAAACTCTTTTAATAGCAGCAAAGTTTTCGGATACAAATATCCTTCCTCAGTGCTTAAAAAATATTCATCACAGAAAGCTCAGTTTAAATACATACAACAATTAATTAGTCACACAGCCAATCAAATAAGCTAATCAATCAACTTTAAAAATCCTTAAAGATACATAATATATATTAAATAATAGATGAACTCTCTATAAAACTATTATAAAATGTGTAAAGCAACTTCTACTAAACCATTAAGATAAAAACGTATTAGCCCATTACATTAAACAACCCTTTGTTTTAGTTTTAAAACAGGCTTAATAGAAACCATTCGATTTAAGCCTGGCATGTGCTCAACTAATCTTCCCATTCACTCAAAACTAATGTGGCATAACTATTTGCTAGAGCTCAGCAACATGTAGTACTAGTAATATTATATATTTAGCTACCCGTGCAAAATGTAAATGTTTCTACATAGGAAAGTCTAACAGACTGAACATAACTTGGAGATAAGGAGAGAAATATTAAACTCCCTGGCTAAGCATGTACAAGAAAACCCAACCCACATTTTTAAGTTTAGGGTTATTGATATTATGACAAAATCATTTAGAACGGGAGATATAAACACATGGTTAGAAAATATGAACTGCAATGGATATTATGTTTACAAGTTGAGCACATGCCAGGCGTAAATCAAATGGTTTCTATTAAGCCTGTTTTAAAACTAAAACAAAGGGCTGTTTAATGTAATGGGCTAATACGTTTTTTTCTTAATGTTTTAGTAGAAGTTGTTTTACACATTTTATAATAGTTTTATAGATAGTTTATCTAATATTGAATATATTATGTATTTTTAAAGTTGATTGATTAGCTTATTTGATCGTGTGACTAATTAATTAATTGTTGTATGCATTTAAACTGAGCTTTCTGTGATGAATATTTTTTAAGCACTGAGGAAGGATATTTGTTTATAGTTTATCTATTATTGAATATATTATGTATTTTTAAAGTTGATTGATTAGCTTATTTGATCGTGTGACTAATTAATTAATTGTTGTATGCATTTAAACTGAGCTTTCTGTGATGAATATTTTTTAAGCACTGAGGAAGGATATTTGTTATCCGAAAGCTTTGATGCTATTAAAAGAGTTTTCTGCTTCACGTTGGTGTTAGCTGTTTTGTTTTTGGTTATGAAATATTGCAAGTTTTTAGTTTACAAATGTTTATTACAGCAAAGCTATAAGAAACATTTGTAAATTAAGTGGTCACATATGAAGATTGCTTGTACTTAAAGTACGATTGAGGGTTTGCTGGCAGCAGGAGAGGTGAGGTGAAAACCCAGCATTGGTGTTATCGTTTGACAACAGAGGAGACCAGTGTTTGCAACCTGGGTATTGGTACACTTTATTAGAGGGTTGGACTAATATATTTCTGCAGTACTGTTCTGAAGCTTGCTTAGCTGACTGTTAATTGTTCATTTTAATTAATTAATATTATAGTTATAAAAAAAGATGTATATCATTTTTAGGGTTTAGACTTATGCTAAAGATAATTGTGATGTGTAAGATGCATGTGAAAATGATGAGCTGAACACTAATACCAAGAAAGAAGGTTGTGAAGACTTTTTCACTCAATGAAAAGGATGATGTGAGGAGCAGTTAGTGTCAGTAACATTGAGGATGTTTTTGTGTGCGCACTAAAAAAAAGATGGTAGCTTTGCTCTGTTGAGTTGCATCTCTTGACAGACAACACAATGTGTAGAATCTTGAAGAGGGTATACCTGTTCAGCTGGGTTCTGCTTTTATCTGTTAAATCTAAAATCACAAGGCTGGCATGCAAAAATATATTTTTACTATGTAGCAAGGATATGAGCAAAATAGAGCTTATATAAGAGCTTACTGACCTTGCAAGGCTTGGTCTTTACAGCAACCATAAAAGGCTGACCCTTCCATCATATCTTTGCCTTTCTTATCTCATGCTGGAAAACTGATTCTGTTGGCCATTAACCACTCCACAGGGGAATGAGATTGGACTTCCAGCACTGGCCAGCAGGTTGTTTAGAGATCTCACAGTGTGAAAACTGAACGTTTTAAAGCAAGTAAAAGTTAACAATTTGAATAAATTACTAGAAAATGGCAATCACAGTGTAAACCAACACTATTTGAAGCAGTGAATATAGTAACAGACATAAAATAATTGGAAATGGACCCTTTAGAAAAGGGTAAGAGCAAATTACATAGTGAAAATTGGACTTGTGGGAGCAATGCATGGAAAATAATGTTTTAGAGGAGGAATGAGTTTAAGGGAAGGCAAGAATTGACTGAGTTATGTAATGCTGGACTGACAATGACGTTACAGAAGATTATACGTGATGTATAATGTTTACATTGGAGAATATGTTAATATGATTTGTTTTCATTTATATGAATGCTTTACTCCCTGCGTCTTAAGTGATAATTCAATAAACAATAAACAAAAAAGAATAAAAAAAATGTTCCTAGCTAGTCTTTACACTGTCTGAATGCAAATTTGGAAAGAGAGAGAGAGAGAGAATCAACCAGAAAAGAACAACTCTGACTGGGAAGAACCGTGCAACTAGTTAGGAAATAAATAAATAAAACGGTTCAGACTTCAACTTTAGTACAGGAGACAGCTTGTAGAACATTCCATAAGAGCTGGCGCAGTGTGAAGATTGATTCAAAAGCATTCACAAATCAAGCCCTAATTTGCATAATAATCATGTGTATAGGCCTGAATATGTATGATATAAGCACAAGTAGCTACATAGAGCCTCATTGTGCTACGGAACAATTCTATGAACATACATTTGTATGCTCAATCCATCATACCAAATATCTACATCTAAGAAATGTATATTACAATCAGAATATTGCACTGAAAATGTAGAAATTCGGTGGTGGAGTTTAAATATTCTACATATGCAACAAGATCACTTTCACTTCCCTCCCAAGTGAAAAAAATATCAACAACAAATCTTTTTAGACATGACACGTCCTGCTTGAAAACTGGATTCCGAATGTATATACTGAATTTCCCATTCACTCAAAACTAATGTGGCATAATTATTTGTTACAGCTCAGCAACATGTAGTACTAGTAATATTATATATTTAGCTTCTTCTTCTTCTTTCGGCTTTTTCCCGGTAAGGGGTCGCCACAGCAGATCATCTGTCTGCTCATGATTGGCAGTGGAGCTTTACAGTGTCGAATTGCCAGCCCGGCCCCCAACCTTCCAGAGAAGGCACACACATGCACCACTCACACCTAGGGCAAATTTAGAGCGCTCAATCCACCTACTGCATGTCTTTGGGATTTGGGAGGAAACCGGAGCACCCGGAGGAAACCCATGCGACCACAGGGAGGACATGCAGACTCCACACAGAAGGCACCCCAGCTGAGAATCGAACCGGAGAACCTCTTGCTGTGAAGCAGCAACGCTAACCGCTGCACCACCGTGGCCGCCCAATATTATATATTTAGCTACTTGTGCAAAATGTAAATGTTTTTATATAGGAAAGTCTAACAGATGTCTTAGAGATAGAACTACTGAACATAACTTGGAGATAAGGAGAGAAATATTAACAAACTCCCTGGCTAAGCATGTACAAGAAAACCCAACCCACATTTTTAAGTTTAGGGTTATTGATATTATGACAAAATCATTTACAAGGGGAGATATAAACACACAGTTAGAAAATATGGAACTGCAATGGATATTACAATTACAAGCTGAGCACATGCCAGGCTTAAATCAAATGGTTTCTATTAAGCCTGTTTTAAAGGGCTGTTTAATGTAATGGGCTAATACGTTTTTATCTTAATGTTTTAATAGAAGTTGTTTTACACATTTTATAATAGTTTTATAGATAGTTTATCTATTATTTAATATATATTATACAGTTCATCCCTATTAATATTCTAAAACGTAAACGCTGATTGGCCAGCCCAACCAGCGTGCCCATTGTAAATCCCACAATATACCAATGGGAAAAGGTCCAGTCGCCCAGACTTTTTTCCGTTGGTATAAACTGCCCCAAAATCTTTTTTTTTTTTTTTTTTTTTTTTACAATAAAAAAAAAAAAGAGAGAGAGAAAATGGAGACCTTTTCTCTGTTGCTTCCGTTTCAAAGGCTTGATGTACTGGGTATACTTGGGAACGCAAGTCCCAAATGCATGCACAGTACATCAACAAGCAGAATCAGTATACCACAACCGGTGGAAGAATAGCAATCCGCCGTTATACAAAGACATTATTTAAGAAAACTAAGTATTTTTTTCTTAAAATAATGTCATTGTATAATAGCAATAACCGACTCCGTGGCTGTGGTATATTGAAGATTTACCCACGGTTGCCATTGTTCGCCCTCGTGATTAAACCACACCAACCATGGGTAAATCTTTAATATACCACACCACGTCATCAGTTACTGCTTAATTATGTATCGTTAAGGATTTTTAAGGTTGACTAATTAGCTTATTTGATTGGCTGTGTGACTAATTAATTAATTGTTGTATGTATTTAAACTGAGCTTTCTATGATGAATATTTTTTAAGCACTGAGGAAGGATATTTGTTATCCAAACGCTTTGCTGCTATTAAAAGAGTTACCTGCTTCACATTGGTGTTAGCTATTTTGTTTTTGGACATTTGGTTTGTTTTACAGCTACACCTTTACTCTGGATGGCCATTTGTTTTTGAGATATTTCATGATAACAACTGGAAATATTCTAAGTCATTAAAGGTAGAAACATTCTAAGATATCAAACAGTATTAATATCATATTCCCTTACTACATGACCCTTTGTGAATAAAATCTCTTCCCCAGGTCTTCTCATCTAAATATAATTAGAAATGATCCTATTCATTTCTACGACTGCAGCTTTAAATAGCTACTGATACAGCCCTCAAACTCCTGTCCAGCAAACTATCCAGAGCTTGTAACTGACAGGTGGAACCCCGCACTTCTCTAGAGCAGATCTACATACACAACTACCAATATAAAATGCCCCTGGCATGCTAAAAATTCACTTATAAAACTAATTAATTGAGGGATTTTTGTCTCCTACAGTTGACAGTCAGCTACCACTAGCTCCTTTCCTCATTCACCAGGCCTACTGGACTTCCTCCACCTCCCCTGTGCTGTACCTGACTGACATCTGGGACCAGATGCAAGATGAAAGACCCTGGTATTGCATTATACTGCTGTCCGGCAGTGTTTTACCACTTCTCCCAACCCTGTATTTCCCAGTACATCCCCAAGGGTAGGGCATGCAATGGGTGTCAGTGCTTATCTACTCACTCAGATTTGCAAAGTGTTGACGTCCACATGTTGCTTCACGCTCACTCAGAAGCACCTTTGCATCTGTTTCCTCACTCTTCATAAGGGAACTTGCTCAGAGGTGATCTCTGCCTAACATACAAAGCTATGTCAAACCCAGAGCTGTTGGACATGCTCCACTTAAAGAAATCCCAATCCCTCCAAGCTACACGCTCTAGGGACCTAAATCTTGTCACCACAATACACAGAACATGCCAGAGGGATAGATTCCTGTCCCAGAGACTTCCCATATTCTGGAATAAACTACCTATCTATATCAAACAAAGCTCCTCATTAGCACTCTTCAAGAAAAATCTTGATGATTGGATGGGAAATAGGAAATTCACCCCAGGGATCACCTCTGTGACTCTGCTCGACAGTGGCACAGGAAAATAATTTTCTTGGGTGGCAAAAGCCAGGGTACCTTTTTGGCTGGGCTTGAATAGGCCCCAGGGCCGACAGCCTAGTACCTACCTATGAACCTATGGAAATATGCCATGTGCATGTGTCACTCCCTCCCAGTTAATTCCGTAGGGAATATCCTCAAGATCCAAAGAAGTTATTGTACTTCTGTACTCTTCCCTTATCAAATCCAGCAGTAAATACAACATCCGCTTACTGTGTACAAATCCAAGCATACTACTTAACCATAAAGATCCCATAGATTTCTAACGGAAAAAAAAAAAGGCATTAAATCTTTCGACTATCCAATAGATTAGCATAATTTTTCTTACACTAAGATGATTACCAGTTGCTCTAAAGTGAACTACGTCTCACTGTTCAAGATACGAAAGCTCCAATCTTATCTGATCTCCATTTTCTTTGCAAAAAAATGGTTCCGCAAACAGCCACACTACAGACCTAAATCTACACCATCAAATAAACAAGACTGACTGGACAAATAAGTTTCTAACTCAATATAATACCAACCTGTTGGATAAGTTGCCACTACAGGTCAAAAAAAGTAGTAAATTTGGCTACTTTTCAGGCTGGTCTTGAAGAGTGGATAGGTAGATACAAATTTATACCATGGTTATCATGTAAGGCCTGCTTTGATTTTGGGAAGTGAGCACAAATAATTGCTTGAAAAGGGTGGCAAAAAAGTACAGCTGTGTACACTTACCATAAATGTAGATGTTCGAGTATATTCACTGTTGCAGTCATCACACTGGGGTTATCTGCCTGCAGGTAGCCCTCAGTTGGCCCGAATACCAGAGACTTAGTATTTCTGAGTCATTGCTGTCGCTTCAAGGCTGACGTCAGGTCGTCAGGGGTATAAAAACAGGCTGCTGATGCCATTATATCAGTTTTTCTTGCTCCAAATGTCAGGAGCCCCCAAATAGGGAGCTAAGTCATGGTGCAAAAACACCACCAGTAAAAAATAAATACCAATAGCCCTGTAAGGGGTGAGTAATAGACATAGAGAGGAGAGAGAAAGAGAGAGAGACAAGGGGGCTGGAGGGTGGGAAACCAGGACTGCAACAGTGAATACACTAGAACATCCACATTTATGGTAAGTGTACACAACTGTACTATGTTCTTAGTGTTTCACTGTTGCAGTCATCACACTTGGGTTGATTCCCAAAGCTGAAGAATGGGTGGAGGCAGCCAAGAAGAGCTGGGGCTGGCTGGTATGCCCTGCAGGACTGCTGTTGCAAAACCTGCCCTGGATTTGGAAAAGATAGGCAGGTGGTAATGCTTGGTGAAGGTGTGAACAGAACTCCATGTAGCAGCTTCCAGAATGTCCCTGGGAAGGACTCCCCTGAAGAATGCTGTAGAGGTAGCAGTTGCCATTGTGGAATGCATTCTGACCCCCTGAGGGGTTGGTTTCCCATGATGTTTGTAGCAGAAATGGATACACTGTGCTATCCATTTGGAAATTGTTTGTTTTGAAATGGCCTTGCCCTCTGCCCCTGGTGCAAAACTGACTAGTAACTGGTCAGATTTCCTGAAGGGTTTAGTTCTATCAAGGTAGAATCTGAGCTGTCTGCGCAAGTCTAGTGCAGGATCCTTTCCCCTTTATTTTGAGGATTAGGGAAGGTTGGCAAATAGGTAGATTGAGAGCCACACTGGACACCACACTGCTTTAGGCATAAAGGAAGGGGTTAGCCCTGAGAGAGACCCTGTCAGCATGTAAAATAATAAAGGGTTCCACACCCATAAGTGCTTGTAGCTCAGACACTCTTCTAGCTGAAGGAATTTTAACCTGCAGATGCTGCAGGCTCAAAGGGGTGTAGCGTGCGCTTTTCCTGTACAACGTTAAGGTCCCAAGCAGGGGTGGGGGCTCTCCTTGGTGGCCTTAAGTTGTTTGCCCCTCTCAGGAACTGTTTGACGAGAGGGTGAGAGAAGAGAGGTGGCTCAGTGTTGTAATGAGCGGAGATGGCAGAGGCATGGATCTTAATGGAAGAGAAGGATAGGCCTCTGTGGAGTAGATCTGCTAGGTAATCCAGGATTAGAGGTAAGGAGGGCAGTGTTGTGTCCTCTTCTTTAGATTGAATCCAGGAACAATACCTTTTCCACTTATCAGCATAAGATTTCCTTGTACTGGGTTTTCTGGCTGCAAGAATGACGTCCAGCACCTGTTTGCTTAGGCTGGACACTGGGGGAGAATTCAAGGAATAAGCCAGGCTGCAAGATTCAGGGTTTGCAGTTGTGGATGCAAGATCTGTTCCTCCTGCTGAGTGAGGAGGAGATCTGGGGTAGGTGCCAAGGTGGCACCGGTGACAGAATATGCAATAGTGGGTACTACTGCTGGCATGGCCAGTCTGGGGCAATCAGGATTGCCCTTGGTCTGTCCTGTCTTACTTTGAGTAATATTCTTGTGAGAAGAGGCAGAGGGGGAAATGCATAGATTGAGAGGTTTACCCACTGGAAGGATAGGGATAGGGCTTCCACTTTCCAGGTCCTGATGTGAGGTGTCCTGGTGCAGAACTTGCTGAGCTGGTGATTGTAGGGGGAGGCAAAAAGGTCCACCTCCAGGGTCCTCCATTTCTGGGTTAGAAGGCTGAGAGTGCTGGGGTCTAATTACCACTCAAGTTCCTGCTTAAGTCATCTGCCAGAGAGTTTTGTTTGCCTGGCAGGAATTGAGCTTGCAGATGAATATGCATGCCCAATGCTGTGTTCCACAGGGCCATGGCTAGCCTGCAGAGTGGGTAAGAGTGACTTCCCCCCTGCTTGTTGATGTACCACATAACTGTGGTGTTGTCTGTTTTTATTAGCAGGGGTCCTGGTGAGAGTACGGAACTGAAAGCTGTCAGAGCTTTATGAACAGGTAGCATCTCTTTTTGGCTGCTGTGCAGATGAATTTGACTTGGGCTCCAGTGGCCCTGAATGCACTTGTCGTCCATATGTGGCCCCCAGGCATAGTCTGATGCATCTGTGGTTAGGGTCTGGGCAGCGTGGGGTTGAGTAAAGGGAAGTCTCTTGTTGTGGTTGCATGCTGCTGCCCACCAGAGAAACTCTGGTGGGCAGCAGCAGAGTTTCTCTGGTGGGCAGCAGCATGCAACCACCAGAGAAACTCTGTCCTTAGACAAGATATGATAGCTATGACGGTTTCCAGGTCCTGAGAATGTTGGCACCAAAGACTTTTTTAAGTACCATTGAAGTTTCTTCATATGCAGTCTGGCATATGGAATTAGTAGAAAGCAAGAGGACATGAACCCTACGTATGGCCTGCAGGATTTTCCTTGTGGATAGCTGGGTTCCGGTGGCCATTTGAGTGAAGTAGCCTGTTAGATAGGCTTGTTTTTCTGCAGTAAGGAATGCCATCTGGGGTGGTGTGTCCAAGCTTGCTCCCGGGAATACAATCTTTTGACTGGGGACTAGTTTTGATTTCTTTTCATTGATAATGTACCCTAGGGAGGTTAGAAGGTTCTTTACAAATGTCAGATGCTGCAACAACCTTTCCTGACTGTCTGCCTGAAACAGGCAATCATCCAAGTAAGGGTAAATTTAAATCTTTCTCTGTCTGCAACAGGCAATGGCTGGAGTCGGGCATTTTGTGAGGACTCTGGGAGCAGTGGATAAGCCAAAGGGAAGTGCAGAGAACTGGTAATGCATAGATCCTGCCTTGAAACATAGGTGTTTCCTGCATGAGTCCCTGATAAGGATGTGAAAATAGGCTTCTTTTAGGTCTAGGGTGGCTAACCAGGCATCTTTGGACAGCACAGGAAGAAGCTGCTGAAGGGTGAACATTTTGAATTTTGGTACCACCAGGAAGGTGTTTAAAATGGAAAGATCTAGGATTGGGCAGTAAGTGCCCTCTTTTCTGGGTACCAGGAAAAGTCTGGAGTAAAACCCTCGACTTATATGTTCTGCAGGACAGGTTGAATTGCCCTTATGGAGAGCAGGGATTGAACTTGGTTTTGTGTCTCTGCCCACTGGTTTGGAGGAAGATCTGGGAACCCTTTTGGGGTTGGCAGTGAGTGGAAGTAAAATTTGTACCCCTGGGATACAATGTTGAGGACCCATCAGTCTTTGGTGATGGAGGTCCAGTTTTTTGTATGATGGGCAAGTTTTCCTCCTAGGAGCACGAGCAATTGGGCAGAGGTGAGGAGTGGAGTTGAGAAGTCATTGTGAATTCTTTCTGTAAGGGGGTGGCTTAGCACTCCCTGATTTAGAAGTGGAGGTACTCCATTGCTTAGATCTCTGCATACCCTGAGACTGTAATCTGGGGGGGGGTCTGTTTGCCCTGGGTCTAGTTTGAGATGGCCTTGAGGGGGCTGGAACGGACCAATGTTTCGAGAGGCAATGCCTACCGAATCTTGGAGGCTGCATTTGCAAATAATCTTTGACTGTATGCATAGACTTAGCTTTTTCTTCCATCTTTTTTAGAACCTCTTGTGCTTTGGTGCCAAACAAATTGTCCTTGTTCAAAGGAGTATCTAGTAATTTTGATTTGACATGGTCTGGCAAGGTCTGCTCCTTAAGCCAAGCATGCCTTCTCAGTACCAGTGACCACTGCCCTACAAGATGCTTCTAGGACATCAAAGCCACACTGCAAGGTATGCCTGCTGACTTGGCTTGCAGAATGCAAAAGCTCCTGTAATTCTTTATTTTCTGCACAGTCTGTAAAGGCAGATAATTTTTGCTTAATAAGTTCCATAATATGTTGCTGGTATTTCAGCATGTGGAACTGGCAATTCAATGCCCTAATGGCGAAAGTTGCAGAGGTGCATACGTTTTTTACCCCATCTGTCTAAAGTTCGGGAATCCCTGTCCGGAAGGGTGGTATTCTTAGCTGTAGTTGCTTTTATACCTTTAGGCCCCTGGGAAATGATCTCAGAGTCAGCAGTAGGATTTTTGAAAAGAAATTTGTGAGAGTCAGGGACTATGTAGTACCTGTCTGGTTTCCTTGGAGTAGGGGGTAAAGTTTCCATAGTTAGGCTGGATTCCATAAAGACATCATCCACAACATCCAGAACAGGAGGGATAGCTAAAGGTCTATGTTGAGGCAAATCTAAAAATTCTCTGAGTCTCTTTTTGGACTGAGGATAATCTTGGCATTTCCAATGGAAATGCTCTCAAAGTATGTAGGGTTTCCCCAAAAGAAAAATCCTCTGGAGGGGAAGCAGAGAGAATGGAGTCCTCTGCATCAGAATCTTCATAAGCAGATAAAGGCATGTCTTCATTTTCAGAAACCTCAGAGTTGACGGACTCTTGGTCAGTTAAAGCTGCTGGGGACAGGTGTCTTTTTCATTTAGCAGGGGAAAGCTGGCTTCCCCAAATCAACATAATCAGGTCCATCTGTCATTTAAATCATTTGATGTTGTGGCAAGGAAGCAGGTGCTTGAGTTTGGGTCATAGGTTTTTTAGGCATAGCTCGTACTCTTTGGCCTTAGAAACTCGGTAGTTTTAGACAGAACTGAAGATGGGAAAAAAGTCGTCAGTTTGTGTCGAATATCAGTAACGAGAAGGGCTTCCTCGGAAGCCGGTGCCTGCACAGCAGCTCCAGACACATCCAAGGTAGAGACATCCGCAGGTTCCACAGTCAAAGAAGAGTCTCGCGGCATACTGGACTACGAAAGGGTCTTGGTAGCGGCCTGCGAATCCATCGAAGTGGGCATCAGGAGCTGCGAAAGTGCCTCATCCAGAACTGGCGACTAGCTTTACGGAAGCATCGTCAGCAGTTTTGGACCTGTGTGGTCTGCCTTTCTTTTTATCCTTACATTTTTTTCAGAAGATCGGTAATCGGATGGCTTACCGAAGCCATTTCAGAATACAGAGATCGAGACCGAAAGTATTTGGTGACAATAAGGGCCAGACGGCGAATAGTTTGGTCGTTGAACAAAGCACAAAACTGACAGCGAGGTACATTGTGGTCTGGGCCTAAACAGGTGACGCAGTAAGAATGGAAATCTCAGTGTAGTATTTGCTTTCCACAGACGAGTCAACTGTTAACTTTTTCTGACATCGGTTAGAGCAAGAAAAAAGGATTCTCAATGGGGTACTTAGCTTTAGAAGACTTCAGGATGATTCAAATTCAGAAATGAAAACTCAGGTAGCGGCCGACCGGTACTCATGCGAACTGCTGCTTCGGGCTCCTCGGCAAGAAAGACTGATGTAATGGCGTGGTCTGTCTGTTTTTATACCCCTGACTACCTGACATCAGTCTTGAGGTGACAGCAACCGACGCAGAAATACTACGTCTCTGGTATTCAGGCCGACTGAGGGCTACCTGCAGGCAGATAACCCAAGT
This sequence comes from Protopterus annectens, assembly GCF_019279795.1. NCBI lineage: Eukaryota > Metazoa > Chordata > Ceratodontiformes > Protopteridae > Protopterus > Protopterus annectens. The sequence goes on from NC_056740.1 coordinate 421,206,585, forward strand.
GTGATGAATGCAACAGTGAAACACGAAGAACATCTGTTAAGTGTTGTAAGCTTCTGTAATTGCTCGCACTGTTTGTATTTTCCTATGTTCCTATGTAAAGTCCTTGGCATACTATACATATATATATATATATATATATATATATATATATATATATATATACACACACACACACACACACACACACAAGTACTGGACTGGCCCCATACACTTATGAATTTTGGTAATTAGTTCAGAGGATTAAAGTTTTGAGCTGTTAAGAGCTGATTCCATTCACCTTCATTCGCCTGTTAGGTGACTGAGCAAGTCACTTAACCAAATAGTACTTATATACTGCTCTGTAAAGGGACAAGTGGGTCCAATAGGCTTATTCTGTCAAAAAGCAGGTTAAAAGAAACAAAAACTACCTCAGTGAATTAATTCAGTCAGTCAATCAAAGGGCACCCAAATACCTTTTCAATGCTTGAAGTCTCACTTCTAAAAAGTGTTGAACATGCATTGCACCGTGCAATGCAAAATGTGCATTATTCATCCATCCATCCATCCATAACCCCTTTTCCCATTTTTGTACATGGGGTGAGGGTGTCACTTCAACAGTGGCAGTCATCCAAAGCCAAGGTTTACATCACTGGGTGGCTAGCCCTGCCATGGTAGTTCATCCACACCACACAGCTGCACACACATACTCACACCTATGGCCACTTTAGACTGTCCATTCCACCTACTGCATGTCTTTAGAATGTGGGAGGAAACCCACCCAAACAAAGGGAGTACATGCAGACTCCGGACAGAAGGCACCCCAGCTGAGATTCGAATTGGGGAAAGTACAGTTGTGTACACTTACCATAAATGTAGATGTTCGGGTGTATTCACTGTTGCAGTCATCATATTTGGGTTATCCCTGCCAGGGTAGCCCTCAGTTGGACCGAATACCAGAGGCTTAGTATTTCTGAGTCGGTTGCCATCGCTCCAGGACTGACATAAGGTCGTCAGCAGTATAAAATAAGGCAGCCGATGCCATTACATCAGTTTTTCTTGCCCTAACTGTCCTGGAGCGACGACAACCAACGCAGAAATTCTAAGTCTCTGGTATTCGGGCCAACTGAGGGCTACCCTGGCAGGGATAACCCAAATGTGATGACTGCAACAGTGAAACATGAAGAAAGTACAGTTGTGTACACTTACCATAAATGCAGATGTTCGAGTGTATTCACTGTTGCAGTCATTACAATTGGGTTATCCTGCTGGCAGGCTACCCTCAGTCGGCCTGAATTCCAAAGTCTAGGTCTGGCGTCGGTTGCTGTCGCCTCTTCCCTGACGTCAGTGCGCCAGGGGTATAAAAGATCCAACAGACGCCATTTTTCTTCAGTTTTTCTTGCCCCAGATGTCAGGTACCCCCAAAAGGGTAGGCTAAAAATATGTCAATAAAACATGCATGCACCAAAGTATATATTTTGCCTTCATCTACAAGCAAATACACCACATACGTTGTATCGAATAGAAAAGTACAGATAAGTTCCAGCAAAGAAATGGGGGATGGCGGGTGGGTAACCTGGACTGCAACAGTAAATACACTCGAACATCTACATTTATGGTAAGTGTACACAACTGTACTATGTTCTTCGTGTTTCACTGTTGCAGTCATTACAATTGGGTTGAATCCCAAAGCTAAGGTTGGGAGGCTGGAGCTAAATAGCATTAGGGGCGTCTATTAGGCCCGGCAGAACTGCAGTGGCAAAGCCTGCCCTGGATTTAGAGTAGAGTGGTAAGTGATAGTGCTTTGTGAAGGTGTGCACTGAACTCCAGGTAGCAACCTCTAAAATGTCTTTGGTTGGTACTCCCCTGAGGAAGGCTGCTGCTCTGGTTGAATGTGGCCTAATGCCCTTAGGTACTGGCTTGCCATGTTGTGAATAGCAGAAATGAATGCAGTGGTCTATCCACTTTGAAATTGTCTGCTTTGAGATAGCCTTTCCTTGTGATGGCGCAGCATACACCACTAGTAATTGTTCTGTCTTTCTGAAAGCTTTGGTTCTGTTCAAATAGAAGCGGAGCTGTCTGCGTATATCCAAAGAATGTAGAATTCTCTCCCCCTTATTCTGTGGGTTTGGATAAAAAGTAGGCAGATGAATAGTTTGGTTAAGGACCACACTGGACACTATCTTAGGCATAAATGTCGGGTTTGTCCTCAGAGAAACCCTGTCTGGATAAAAAATGATAAAAGGTTCCACAGCCATGAGTGCCTGTAGCTCTGAGACTCGTCTTGCAGAAGTTATTGCTAGGAACAGAGCTGTTTTCCAAGATAAAAACTTTATATCAGCTGTAGCGGCTTGCTCAAAATGAGGTAAGGTGAGTTTTTCCAAGACATAATTGAGGTCCCATGCAGGTATTGGTGATCTCCTTGGAGGCCTTAAATTTTTGGCCCCTCTGAGGTACTGCCTTAATAAAGGGTGAGAAAAAAATGGTGGCTCTGTATTGTAATGAGCCAAAATGGCAGAGGCATGAATTTTTATAGATGGAAAGGATAGGCCTTTGTTCAGCATCTCAGTCAAGTATTGCAAAATCTGAGGAATATTTGGTACAGCTGTGTCAATTACTTGTGCCTGGTTCCAAGCACAGAATCTCTTCCATTTTCCAGCATAGGATTTTCTAGTAGTAAGCCTCCTGGCTTCCAAAATGACATCCATCACTGCTTTAGTGAGAGGTGGGTTTTGTATGACTACATTATATGCCATGCTGCCAGATTTAAGGTCTTGAGTTGGTTGTGCAGGATCTGATTGTTCTGCTGGGACAGTAGATGAGGCACTTGAGGTAAGGTCCAGGCTGGGCATTGAGACAAGTTCCTTAGGATTGGATACCAGTACTCCAGTACTGGCGTGGCCAGTCTGGGGCAATCAGTATCATTTTTGGCTTCTCCTGTCTGACCTTTAGGAGTACCTTGGGGAGGAGAGGCAGTGGAGGAAAGGCATCTACTGTTAAGTTTTTCCAGATGAAAGATAGGGCATCCACTTTCCATGCTTGTCTGTGATAAGTCCTTGTGCAGAATTCTCTTTAGTTGGCAGTTGTGAGGTGAGGCAAATAGATCTATGTCTGGGCATCCCCATTTCCTTGTTACCATGCTGAAGACTTGTGGATCCAATTTCCACTCGTGGGGATCCATGAGGTTTCTGCTTAGTTTGTCTGCCAGAGTATTTATCTTTCCTGGCAGGAATTGTGCCTGCAGATGTACCTGGTAAGTCAATGCTGTGTCCCATAAAGTCATGGCTAGTCTGCAAAGGGGGATAAGAATGAGTGCCTCCCTGCTTGTTTATGTATGAATGAGGTGTGAAGGCTGTCAGGGCATTTTGAACAGCTAGCATCTCTTTTTGATTGATATGTAGATGCATTGGGTTTGCGGACCATGTGCCTTGAATACATCTTCCTGCCATGTGGGCTCCCCAGGCATAATCCGATGCATCCATTGTTAATGTCTGTGTGGCTGGGGGTAGAGTGAATGGCTATCCCTTATTCTGTTGACAGGCCTTCGCCCACCATTGAAACTCCTGTTGCAGGCAGGGAATGAGAGTAACTATTGTTTAAAGGCTGTGGCAATGTTGAGTCCAAACACTTTTTAGGTACCAGTGAAGTTTCCTCATATGCAGTCTTGCATATGGAATTAGTAGAATGCAGGATGCCATGAAGCCCAAAGCCTGCAGAATTTTTCTTGCAGATAACTGGGCCTTTGTTGCCAACAGTTTGAAATAGGTAGTCAGTTGCCTTTGTTTGTCTGGCGTGAGATAAGCCATCTGGGTAGTTGTATTTAAGCTTGAACCCAGGAATATTCTCTTGAGAGGGTACTAGTTTTGATTTCTGTTCGTTGACTGTGTACCTTAGGCATGGTTGTAATCTCTTTACAAATGCCAGATGCTGTAGTAGAATGTCCTTGTTCTCTGCTTGAATGAGGCAGTCATCCAAGTAAGGATATATCTGTATTCCTCTTTGTCTGCAGAATGCAATTACTGGTGCCAGGCACTTTGTGAAGACCCTGGGCGCAGTAGATAAGCCAAAGGGCAGTGCAGAGAATTGGTAGTGCATTGAGCCAGCTTTGAATCTGAGGTATCTTCTACATGTTTGTCTGACTGGGACATGCAGGTATGCCTCTTTTAGATCTAAAGTCACAAGCCAAGCCTTCTTGCCCAACATGGGCAGAAGCTGCTGTAGAGTCAACATTTTGAATTTTGGAATATCCAGATATGTGTTTAGAATAGATAGGTCCAGTATTGGTCTCCAGGCTTTGTCCTTTCTGGGTACCAAGAATAGTCTTGAATAAAATCCTTGTCCATGCTCTTGCTCTGGTACTTGTTGAATGGCCCTCATGTCCATGAGGGCTGAGACTTGTTTTTGTGCCTCTGCCCATTGATGTTTTGGCAGGTCTAGCCAACCGTTTGCCCATGGCAGAGTATGGAAGTGAAACTTGTAGCCTTGTGACACTATGTTTAAAACCCATTTGTCCTGGGTTATTATGTGCCAATTTTGAGAAAAAAGTGCTAGTTTTCCCCCTAAAGGTGCTGCCTGAAGATAAGTGCTTGGCGCAGGCAAGGGGAAGTCATTGGACTGTTTCCTGTATGGCTGTGATTTGTCTTCTCCAGTTTTGGAGGTAGAAGCACCCCATTGTTTAGACATGAATGAACCTTGGGGCTGGGATCTGCCTCTAGGGTGTCTGTATCTGCCTCTTTGTGGCCTGTCTGACACTGGAAAGGACCAATTCTTTGTAGGCCAGTGTCTGCTAAATCTTGGTGGCTGTACCTGTAAGAAATCCTTGACTGTTTGCATAGATTTAGCTTTGTCCTCCATTTTCTTTAACACCTCTTCTGCTTTAACACCAAACAAAGTATCATGCTGTAATGGAGCATCAAATAATTTTGCTTTAACATGATCAGGTAGATTTTGTTCCTTTAACCAAGCATGCCTCCTAATGACAGAACCCGTAACTGCAGCCCTGCAGGAGGCCTCCAGAGAATCAAAACCACATTGCAAAGTATGCTTTCCAACTTGTTCAGCTGCATGCAATAATTCCTGCATTTCTTTGTTTTCTGCACAATCAGAATTTATCAACATTTTGTGTTTAAGCAGTGACATAATATATTGCTGATATTTGAGCATATGAAACTGACAATTTAAAACCCTTACAGCCAGGGTAGCAGAAGTGTAAATCTTTTTTCCCCATCTGTCCAGTGCCCTAGAATCCCTGTCAGAGGGAGTAGGGTTTTTTGCAGTGGAAGCCTTGACCCCTTTGGGATCCTGAGAAATAGTTTCTGGGTCAGCAGCAGGGTTTTTGAAAAGGAATTTATGAGAGTCAGGAACCCTGTAGTACCTGTCCGGCTTAACAGAAGCTGGAGGTAAGGAGTCAGGGGTCAGACTGGACTCTGAAAATACATCATCTACAATGTCTAACACAGGTGGAATAGCTAGGGGCCTGTGTTGTGGTAGTAAAAGGAAGTCTCTGAGCCTTTTCTTAGATTCTGAATAATCTTGGCTCTCAGTGGAAATGCTCCCTCATGGTATGTAAAGTTTCCCCAAAAGAATAATCCTCAGGAGAGGCTGGAGGGATTGATTCTTCAGCATCAGAATCCTCATAGGGAGGAAGAGAGTATTCCTGATCAGGAGAGGAATTAGATGAAATGGAAACCTGATCTGAAGATTCATATTCTGTCTCTTGCCTAGGCCTCGTTTCAGGAGGGGGGTGGGAACCCCTGATCAGAGTAATTAGGTCTTCGGCCATTTTGAGAATCAGTTTTTTAGGCATGGAGGCCTGTCCATGAGGCTGTTGTACTTGTTTCTTTGTCTTTAAAGGTGCTTTAGTCTTTGCCTTTGAAGCTGAAGTCGTTTTAACATATAATTGAGTAGGTCTGAAAACACCCTCAGAAGCCGATGCCTGCTCAACGGCTCTGGACCCATCTGAGGGAATAGTTTCCGAAGGTCCAATACCTTGAGCTTCCAGCGGCCTGGTCGACTCCACGTGGGTGTTGGTAGTGGCCTGCGAGTCTAAAGTAGCGGTCGTCAGGGGTTGCGAAGGCACCTCACTGAGAACCGGCGACTGGCTTAGAAGAAGCCTCGTCGTCGGTTTTGGACCTCGGATGCCTGTCCTTTTCCTTGCGTTTCTTGTGAATTCTGGTAGTCATATGGCTATCCGACGACACTGTATAGTTAAATCTTCTGCCAAAATAATGAAATGCAAAATCGTACCGATGCTTAATAGTGTGCTGGTTAAATCTAGCACAAAACCGGCAACTAGCAACGTCATGGTCAGGGCCTAGGCAAGGAATACAGTAAGAATGAAAGTCCTTATGAGGTATTTGCTTCCCACAAGAAATACAATTATTAACTTTTTCTGACATCGGTCTGGAGCAAGAAAAAAAGTTTCCCCAGTGGGGTACTTAGCTTTTTAGTGAAGACTTCGGATCTGAAATTCGAACATGAAAATCTCAGGAGTCGGCCGACCGGCACTTGCGAACTGCTTTTGCTTCGGGCACCACGCGGCAAGAAATACTGAAGAAAATGGCGTCAGCTGCATCTTTTATACCCCTGGCGCACTGACGTCAGGGAAGAGGTGACAGCAACCGACGCCGGACTTAGACTTTGGAATTCAGGCCGACTGAGGGTAGCCTGCCAGCAGGAAAACCCAATTGTAATGGCTGCAACAGTGAAACACGAAGAACATCATCCTCTTGCTGTGAGGCAACAGTGTTATCTGCTGCACCACTATGTGACCTTCAGTAAAGTTAAACTAAGAATAAACTCACCTTATGAAACCAGAAATATCATTTCAGTGTTGAAAGTCTTCTGTCTATGGAAATTACTGCAACACACACAAGTGCATCATTTTACACAGTTATCTGTCTTCCTATACAAAAGAAATCTATACAGCACCCTTGCAATATCATAACTGCAAACTGTCATAACTGCAAACTGTCATTAAATAAAAATAGGTTAGGAGTCCCAATCATTCAAATTCAGTCACATTTCCCTAGCAAAATATTTTATAACTACTCGTGATCAGTGTGAATCATTCACAGTATATTTAAAGTATTACTACCTATTCATCCTCTATCTTAACATCTTGTACAGCTGACCAGTTAAGTCCTTTCTCACCTTCCTGTATAGCCTTTCAAAAAACATCACTTTGTTTTAAAGTTACAAACTGGGATAACCTGCCCATCACCAATAAAAAAAATAGTCCAGTGAGAAAATAGTTTTATACATTAATCTGAACTTTACATCTTTTAATCTACATGCTAGCATAACCTCAGGGGATGGTGCTCATTGTCTGGACTCAGAAATTATTACTTAAGTATACATTTTTCTTTGCTATGTAGCAAACTTTGTCATGCTATGACAGCTGAGATGAATTCTCCTCCATGAGATATCAGGACTGGAATTATAACAATATGTTTCAAGGTCATCTGACAATAATTCAAGACACTAATAAAGGTACCATACACATCCTCTCCAAGTTAATATCACTGGCCAGACAACAAAACCATTTCACCAGTCTGTCTTTTATAGTAGCTGTACCACCCAGTCCTTCCTCCTTTCACATACAAATCTTTTTTTCTTAAATTATTATTGAACTCTGGTAAATTTGAAGCAAATATGACCATCTTCACTGCCCTACTAAAAATAAGAAGAAAAAATGCAGTGTCTCAAAACTAAATCACCTAAAATCATTTGGTAATTCCACTTTGTCAATGAATAACAATCATCTGACATTTCTAAGTCCTAAATTAAAAAGTACAGTTGTGTACACTTATCATAATGTAGATGTTCGAGTCTATTCACCGTTGCAGTTATTACATTTGGGTAATCTGCTGGCAGATTGCCCTCAGTCAGCCTGATTAACACAGTCTTGGGTCCTGCGTCAGTTGCTGTCCCTTCTTTCATGGCGTCAGGTTGTCAGGGGTATAAAACATGCAGCCGACACCATTACATCAGTTTTTCTTGCCCTAGATGTCAGGTGCCCCCCAAATGGGGAGCAAATGAAACTAAAAACACAAAAAATATACCTCCAATCCCAAAAGCAAATACACCAACAGGGCTTTTAAGCATAGTGAAAGAAAGTAGAGGTATAGCCAGAGAAAAATAGGGGGCTGGAGGGAGGGTAACCAGGACTGCAACATGACTGCAACAGTGAATACACTCAAACATCTACATTGATGGTAACTGTACACAACTGTACTATGTTCTTCGTGTTTCACTGTTGCAGTCATTACATTTGGGTAGATTCCCAACGCTATGGTTGGGTGGAGGGAATTATACAGCATTAGGACCAACTATAAGGCCCTGCAGGACAGCAGTGGCAAAGCCAGCTCTGGATTTAGAGAAAAGTGGTAAATGGTAATGTTTGGTGAACGTATGAACTGAACTCCAGGTAGCAGCTTCTAAAATGTCCCTGGTAGGAACACCTCTGAGAAAGGCTGTAGAAGTAGATGCAGCCCTGGTGGAATGAGATCTGATCCCCTGGGGGATAGTTTTACCATGGTGCATATAGCAGAAATGAATACAATGGCTTATCCATTTGGAAAAAGTCTGCTTTGAAATAGCATTTCCCTCTGTCCCTGCAGCAAATGCCACCAGTAGTTGTTCAGATTTTCTTTGAGATTTTTGTCCTATTTAAGTAAAATCTAAGTTGTCTGTGTACATCCAATGAATGCAGAATCCGATCCCCCTTGTTCTGTGGATTGGGAAAGAAAGTTGTCAAATGAATGGTCTGATTAAGAGCCACACTGGATACCACCTTAGGCATGAAGGATGGATTGGTCCTGAGATACCCTGTACGCATGAAAAATGATGAAAGGTTCCACCGCCATAAGAGCCTGTAATTCGGAAATCCTTCTAGCTGAAGTGACTGCTAAAAGGAAAGCTATTTTCCAGGGCAGAAATTTTAAGTCTGCAGTAGCAGCTGGCTCGAAAGGAGGGAGAGTGAGTTTTTCCAATACAAAATTGAGGTCCCAGGCAGGGGCTGGAGCTCTCCTGGGTGGTCTTAAGTTTTTGGCCCCTCTGAGATACTGCTTTAGCAGAGGATGAGAGAAGAGTGTTGTAATGAGCTGAAATGGCTGAGGCATGGATTTTTATGGAAGAAAAGGACAGGCCCTTGTGAAGCATCTCAGTTAAGTATTGTAAAATATGAGGAATATTGGGCACTGCTGTGCTTATCCCTTGTGATTGATTCCAGGCACAGAATCTTTTCCATTTGTCAGCATAAGATTTTCTAGTACTAGGCCTTCTTGCCTCCAAAATGACCCATCACAAGTTTGCTGAGGGATGCTAAGGATGAATTTAGGTGATTAGCCACGCTGCAAAATTCAAAGTTTGTAGCCGAGTGTACAGAATTTGGTTGTTCTGCTGAGACAGTAAGTAAGATGTCTGAGGCAGGTGCCACGGTGGAAGGTGTGACACATTGCGCAGGAGTGGGTACCAGTGTTGGCGAGGCCAGTCTGGAGCAATCAAAATCATTTTTGATTTGTCCTGTTTGATTTTAGTAGAACTTTGGAGAGCAGAGGCAGAGGGTAAAGGCATATGCTGTTGATATTTAAGCATATGAAATTGACAGTTTAAAGCCCTAATTGCCAAGGTTGCAGAAGTGTAAACCTTCTTACCCCATCTATCCAGTGCCCTGGAATCTCTATCAGAAGGGGTAGGATTTTTAGCAGTAGAAGCCTTAATGCCCTTGGGACCCTGAGAAAGGGTTTCAGGATCTGCAACAGGATTTTTGAAAAGGAATTTGTGGGAGTCAGGAACCCTGTAGTATCTGTCTGGCTTACAAGGAGCCGGAGGCAGAGAATCAGGAGCCATACTAGATTCCGAAAAAACATCATCAACAATGTCTAGAACAGGAGGTATAGCCAAAGGCCTATGCTGAGGAAGAAGAAGAAAATCCCTAAGTCTCTTTTTAGATTGAGAGAAATCCTGACTTTCCCAGTGGAAATGTTCCCTTAAGGTATGTAAAGTTTCCCCAAAAGAAAACTCCTCAGGGGGAGAAGCAGAAGGAATGGAATCTTCTGCATCAGAGTCCTCATAAGTAGGTATAGACAATTCCTGTTCATTAGAAGAGTCAGAAGAAATAGAATCCTGTTCAAAAGATTCATAATCAGTGTCTTGCCTAGGCCTCTTAGATGGGGGGGGGGGGGGGGTTGGCTACCCTTGATCAGAGTAGTTAAATCTTCAGCCATTTTGATTATTTGTTTTTTAGGCATAGAGTCCTGCACATGTGGCCCAGACGTCGTTTTTTTAGGCATAGGTCTAGATTTTGCCTTTAGTTTTGAAGACGGCATCGGTCTAATATACAAATCTGTAGGCCTGAAAACACCCTCAGAAGCTGGTGCCTGCACAGCGGCTCCGGAACCGTCTAAGGTAGAGACATCAGCGGGTTCCATAATTGAAGCATCTCGTGGCATACCAGACTCTGAATGGGTCTCAGTAGAGGCCTGCGAATCAGAAGTAGCGGGTATCAGAGGCTGCAAAAGCGCCTCACTGAGTACCGGCGAACTGGCGACTGGCTTAGGAGAAGCATCGTCGTCGGTTTTGGACCTCAACGGCCTGTCTCTGTCTTTTTCTTTGCGTTTTTTAGGTATTCCGGTAGTCGGATTGCTAACCGATGACATTTCTCGATAATTAAAGCGTGAGCCAAACTATTTAGAAGCAAAAATGTACCGACGTTTGGTAGTGCGTTGATTAAATTTTCCACAAAACCAACAGCAAGGTACGTTGTGGTCAGGGCTTAGGCAAGGAATACAGTACAAATGAAAATCCTTATGAGATATTTGCTTCCCACAAGTAATGCAATTATTAACTTTTACTGACATCGGTAAGGAGCAAAAAAAAGTTTCCCCAGTGGGGTACTTAGCTTTTTAGTTGAAGACTTCGGTTCTGAAACTCGAAAATGAAAATTTCAGGAGTCGGCCGACCAGCACTTGCGAACTGCTTCTGGCACCACGCGGCAAGAAAGACTGATGTAATGGCATTGGCTGCATATTTTATATCCCTGACGACCTGACGTCATGGAAGAAGGGACAGCAACCGACGCAGGACCCAAGACTTTGTAAATCAGGCCGACTGAGGGCAACCTGCCAGCAGATTACCCAAATGTAATGACTGCAACAGTGAAACACGAAGAACATCAAATGTTCATCTCAGAACTACATATAATCTACACACACACACACACACACACACACACACACACACACACACACACACACTTTTCTTAAAAACTGGAAACCCATTCCACAAGAACAGCAAACCCCAACTGTCCAATACCTTGTCAGGAATCTCAGCTAGGTGCCACCTACACTGAGAAACAGAAGATAAAGCTAAACTCTGTCTGACAAGTTTGGCTCAAACTTCACACCCCTCTCCCCCAGATATTCCTTAGACTTTCCAATATCCATCTTGTCCTAGCTACCACTAAACAGCAGGTCCTCAAGGCATTCTACAAGCACAAGAACACTACATTGACAGGAATGAATAATGTCCCAGGATGCCTCCTTATTAGCACGAAAAAAAAGTTATACCTTACTATAACGTTCCATCCGAGTTGTTGATGATCTTCCAGTTATCACTGATGGGTTCGGTTCCGAGCCCTCGGAACCGAGTCGGAATTATACCAAGCTTGCATGCACCAAAAACTCTCGAGCTAAGCTGCAACCCACAATGCCCTTCACTCAGTTACCTCAGATCGAGTTTGCATGCAACATATAGAAGAAACCGAAAGTCAGAGGCCATCTCTGTGCAGAAACCCTGAAACACCACAAAGACCCAGAAGATCCGCCAGGAGCCTTTGGTGGGGGCTGGTGGGAGGGTGTGATGACTGGTAGAAGATCAACAACTCAGATGGAACGTTATGGTAAAACATAACTTCTTTATCTGAAGCTGTTAATCTTCTTCCTATTGATCACTGATGGGACAGAATTCCAAGCTACTTGGAGAACCTGGGTGGCCCTTATGGAAGAACATTCCTGAGAACTACTGAGCCAAAGGCCGCTCTTCCCCTGGAGATCAGATCCAATTTGTAATGCTTGATGAAGGTATGGGGTTTAGCCCAAAAGACGGCTGCACAGATGTCATCCATGGAAGCTCTAGAGTGGAAGGCAACAGACGCTGCTGTAGCCCTAGTTGAGTGAGCTTTGATTTGAGAAGGCTTAGATTCATTTGTAAGCGAATATGAGAAGGTAATGCAATCCCTGAGCCATTTAGACAAAGTAACTTCAGATAATGCACACCCCATTCTAGGACCAGAAAAGGAAATGAAAAGTTGGTCCGACTTGCGAAAGGACTTAGCTCTGTCCAGGTAGAAACGTAGTTGTCTATAAACATCCAATGAATGCAGGCAGTATTCTCCCTTGTTTGAATAATTTGGAAAGAATACAGGGAGCTCAATGGACTCGTTAATAGAAAAGTCGGAAACCACCATGGGGAGAAAGGATAGATTAGTACGAAGTGATACTCTGTCCTTATGGAAGAGCAGATAGGAACTCGCAATGCATAAGACTTGCAACTCAGAAATTCATTTGGCTGAAGTGACTGCTACCAAAAACAAGGATTTCCATGACAGGAATTTTAGATCGCATGTCGCAGCAGGTTCAAAAGGGGGTAAAAAGAGACACTGGAGAACCCGGGAGAGATTCCATGCCTCCACTGGTTGCCTGATAGGAGGTCTGCTATGGAAAATTCCCTTGAGGAAGGTCTTGCAAAGTTGGGTGGAAATAAGCAGGACTCCATCTGAACCATTATAGAAGTTAGAAATAGCTGCTAGATGGACTCGAATGGTGGAAGCTGATGCACCATTGCCAAACAACTCAGAAAGGTAATGAAGAATAGTAGCTATGGGAGATGAAAATGGATTTAGCATCCGATCATGTGACCAGATAGAGAATCTTTTCCATTTGTCCCTGTAAAGTTTTCTGGTGGATGGTTTGTGGGAGGCCAGGATAATATCACGGACAGATGAGGAGAGGATTTCCTGCAAGGCAACTAACGGAAGTGGAGAAGCCAAGCCATCAGCTTGAGAGTGGAAAGGTTCAGTGGAGTCAGCCCTTGTGGGTAAGATATGAGGTCATGACGAGTATCCAGAATCCAAGGAGGTTGTAACAGGTGAGGTCGGAGGAAGGGAAACCACACTTGACGAGGCCAGAATGGGGGAATGAGGATCAGTTTGCTTCTCAACAGGATAGTTTTCCTTAGAAAAAGAGGGATCAGAGGTATTGGGGATAAGCATAAAGGAGACCCTCGGGCCATTCATGAATCAAAGAGTCTCTCGGTGACTCCCCATGAGGGGGAAAGATGACAAAGTAGCTGCTGCAATTTGGTTCTTGCAATTATTCTTGAAAGTAATCTACACTCCTAAAGCAACCAGGCTGGTCAGCTGTGAACCTACCTTGTACTATTCACCTGCAGAATAAGCAATGAGGATCCAGAGTCACAGACATGTACATCCTGAGGAAAAACAATAACTGTGTCATGTACACTGACAACCACCTAATCCTTAAACATATGAATAAGGTATGTGACAGCAGTAGTTATGCAATGTCTCTGGAGACAAGGCTCTCCTCTTAGAAGCACCTATACTACCAAAAAGGTTGTCAGTAACACACACATGATACTTATATCACATATTACAGACCAGTTAGCCAGACCCACATTGAGGCTCTTAAATGTTATCTCTCCATAGACCTTCCAGACACTGCATACATGAAAAAGTCCTAGACAGCCTCAACAGCACTCCCACAAAAACACCACCAAACAAAACACATACTGCCACAACCCATAGTGTATCAACCTCTAAGCCCATAAGTCATACCACTACACAACCTAGTATGCTGGTCATAGAAGACTCCATAGTGAGACACAAAGATGTCCTACTCACCAGGCTAAGCAAAAGAGCTACAGTCAGCAGCCTACCAGAGGCCAGGATCCATTATATCACATGTGTCTCTTAACCCTGAGCACATATATGACTCAGTCATAGTCCACATGGGTCTTAATGAACTGAGATGTACTTCCCTGGACTATATCAAGAGAGACATGACTAAGTTCTTGGACTCTGGGTCCCAGGCTGGTATGAACCTAGCACCGAGCAGCACTCTACCTTCTCCTAGGATGATTCTGCAATATGAACAGAAAATAACTGACTTCAACAATTGGCTTAAATAACAGTGTCATTTGAAACATCCTAGCAGTGCAGGGTTACAATGCCTGCCATGTATTCAGAACAGCTACTGTACAAGAAGGGACAAAGGTGGAGCTGTCTCTATATACATTCAAAATAAAACACCTCAAGGCTGGTACAGCGGCATGACACACACGAGTTTCTTCACATCCAAATAACCAGGAATGATGTCACATACCATATCCTTGCAAGTTATAAATCCCCATCAATGACCCAGGAAAACCACAACACTTACTTAAAGGCACTCCACATACTCTTCATCCAACCAACACCATATTCATTGTTGACTTTGACAACCCCAGTACAAACTGGAAATCATACACAACCCCCAACATAAAGGCCCAGAGACTCCTGGACATTGTATATGCCAACACCCTGACCCAAATAGCTTATATACCCCCACTAGGGATCAAACATCCAACACCCTGAACCAAATAGCTTATATACCCCCACTAAGGGTTCAACCATCCTCAACCTGGCCCTTACAAAGATGACAAAACATTGCACCCTAATGTAATGTCCTTGCTAGTCAGGTCCACAGCTGTTTCCTTTTAGGTAAATGTAAAATCAGGGACATCTGGAAACCCAAGAACTTTTAAGAATTACACAAAGGCATTCCTGCACTCCAGTGTGTGTCATCATTTGTCTGAGATGTTAAACTGAGTTCCCATTTACTTTAGTTAGTGGTAACTCAGGTGGATGTAAACGATCCCTTAGTATCTATCAAAAAGAGGGGGAATGTTCACCAATGCCTTGGCCAAATTTCCTCTTGTAGTACACATGTATGGCATTTCACTGCTGGAACCTGTGTTCTGAGAGACTGCTTTTCAATCTATCTGGAAATATACAGAGCTGAGTATATTTTTTTGGTTTTAGAGTTTGTACTGTTAATTGTTGGTTATAGTTTTTCAGATCTCTGCTGAAACTGTGTTATCCCACCCTTCCTCCCTATTTCTGGCTTGTAGTTTAAATTTGGTGGCTTTTGCAGTTGCCTGCCCCACTGTAGATTTGATCTGGGACACTCCCCCGGTCCCATCTCTTTACCACATTCTCCCTAATAAACTCCTTCTGCACTTGCTTTTAGTCCTTTTTAATTTAATTGCATTTTTACACTGTGTTTGGTCTAATATTGCTACATACTCAAGAGTGCTAGCTTGCACTGCATGTGAATTGTTTTTACTGCTGTTTTCGCTACTTTTCTATAAAAAAAAAATACTATACGCCTGTTTCCTACCTTTCCTGTAACTAGTGTTCCAGATACAGATATGCTGTATCCAGGACTGTAAGTAAGCTTCTGAGCCCCCCAAGCCTTTCTGTGTTGGAGGGAAGCCTTCTAGCTTATCAGTGGGAGTGGTACGCACGAGGTAACCTGTCTACCACATAAGGTGTGGTTCTGGCCCAGAAATTGCAGTTACTGGCCGTTTGGGTAATCTTTTCCATCTCTCTCAACTTTCTGATTTAAAAGCCTGCATTTGCACTTGTTTCTGTCCTGTAACTCGTCTAGTGAAGATACAGATTCTTAGTTTTAGCACTTACATTTGCTTATTCGTGCTCGGCCCTTGTTCAGAACTTGTAAGCACTTAATAAGCTACTAATTACTATAGCACTCAACCTTCCTCATTACAGAGAAGAAATCAGTTTTTGTACTTATTTTCTCACTTGCTTAGAGAAAAGCAGCTCTTGTACTCACTTTCCTCACTTATCTAGAAGAGAATATTTTTTTTATTTAGGCATGTCCAAGGGTCAGCTCCTGTCTATCTGATGAATCTGGGCATCTTGAGGCAATGTAGAAATTGCCTCATGTACACAAACAACCCTCTCCTCCTACCACCCGACACTACAACCTGTGAGAGATGCACTTATCTAGCCAAACTGGAGGTAAAGCTCTCTCCAACCAAGACTGAACTTGACAGTCAAGAGGAGAAGGTAAACACTTGCACCACACTCATCACATAGTCTCACTAAATCTACACACAGTAACACAAAAACATTCACGGAGGTGCTCATTAATAATCTGTCTAAGCAACAGAGACCTCCAAAGCAGAAATGCAAGCAACCTCCATCCCCCAACACCACCCAAATGACACACAGTCCACAGACTCAAGTGTGCCACTCAACCACAGCCAATAAGGCAAAACAACGTAACCAACACACTAGTCATAGGTGACTCTATAGTCAGGCACACTGATGTCCTACTCACCAGTCTAAACAAGGAGAAGGTTACTGTCAAGCTGCCTGTCGGATGCCAGGATCTGCCACATAACCCACGCACTCAGGTGACTCCATAACAAGTACAGATATGACTCTGTCATTGTCCATGTTGGTGTGAATGACCTGAGATGTACCTCCCTGGACTACATGAAAAGAGACATGGAAGAGCTCTCCTATCTTGTAGCTCAGGCAGGTATGACCCTAGCCCTGAGTAGCATTCTGCCATCGCCCAGAATGATACCACAATACAAGGACAAAATGATTGACTTCAACAATTGGCGAAGCTTCTGGTGTCATTCTAAGGGGATCCAGTATCTGTCTGCTTAGGATGACATGGTCGACAGACCACGATACTTTGCCACAGATGGCCTGCACCTGTCGCCCCTGGGATTTCAGATACTGGCTAAGGCTCTTACCGCCCCTATAGTGCCTTTTTTAGGCAAGGATCAAATGACAAATTCACCACTGTAACAGGAATAGGCAAGCAAAAACTGAGGGTAATGCTACTCAATGCTAGAAGTCTAAATCTCAAAATGCACTCACTCGAGGCACTCCTTAAAATAGAGAACATCGATATCTGTGCAGTGACTGAGACCTGGTTCAAGGCTCCAGAGAGCACCCCTGCACTGCCAGGCTATAACTCATACCACACTTTTTGGCCATGTAACATGGACTGAAACACCAAAGGCAGAGATATGTCCATATTCATTAAGGATATCCACATCTCCAGGCTAGTTGCTCAGCATAATGCATCCGAGGTTATCCAAGTGCAACTAACTCAGGGCAAAACTGCAATCCAAATTGTAGCTTGCTACAGGTCCCCCACCATGCCCCAGGATTCCCACTCCTCTTTTCTTGATGTACTGGAAAATATTAGGGTTCAACAAAACACCCTAATAATGGGTGATTTCAACTACCCCACCATTAATTGAGAAAACTACTCGTGTACCAACTCCTTAGCTCAACGTTTTCTGGAATTCATAAACTCTAATGTCCTGGATCAACTTATCCACACCCCCACCAGGGGCAACAATATCCTAGACCTAGTCATTACCAACATGAGTGACTGGTGTTCTACACCTGAAGTCCGATCCGACCATAAGCTAATCACCCTTGATAACCACATCCCTCCCCCACCCCCCATTAAGGAAACCATGGTAAACAATTTCTCCAAAGCCAACTTCATGCTTCTTAAGACAGAAGTGGTGAACTTCATGACACCCATGCAGATGGATAATACAGTTACAACTGCTGAATCCTACACAAATGCACTCTATAAACACTTACACGAGTGCATGGATCGTGCTATCCCAAACAGAACCAAGACCAAAAAAAGGAAGCCAATCTGGTGGTCCCCTGCCATAAATAAACTGTACAACAGAAGGAAAAAACTGTTGCAAAAGAGAGTAAAATCCCATGAGTGGAGGAGCTCCCTGGTCAGCCTCAGTAAGAAGCCGAGATATCCCTTATAAGATCCTCCAAAGCTAGCTACGAAAACAAAATCGCCACTAATTCTAAGGACAACCACAAAGCATTCTATAGCTATGTCAAGAATCTCAATGGCAACTCCCAGCTCTGCTCTGAGTTACAGCACAATGGCATGAAAATTACAGAACTAACTGATATTGCCAACATCCTGGCAGATAGGTTAAGTGCTAACTTTACCCCCCACCCCCACCCCCTAAAGGGTCCATATCTATACAGGAAGAATGCAGAGTCCCTGTAATCACAACTATGAAGGTAAAAGCTGCACTCTCTAAAGCCAAAAACACAGCATCCATGGGACCAGACAGCATCCCAGGCTGCGTTTTACACGAACTTCAGAACGAACTGGCTCCCCACTTAAGCACCATGTTCAATAATAGCCTCGCATCAGGCTTTGTGCCCACTGAATGGCGCACAGGAACAGTTATCCCACTCCACAAAGGAGGAGCCACCACTGATCCCAGGAACTATTGCCCTATTAGCTTGACGAGCCTGGCATGCAAGGCCATGGAACATATCATGGAACTCATAAACAAAGACATTGGTAACCTCCAAATTCTGGATCCTACCCAATTCGGGTTTGTGAAAGGCAGATCATGCCTCCTGAACCTGACTGACTTCTTTGAGGCAATCACCAAAGCCCCAGATGAGGGTAAGGTGGTTCACACAGTTAAAAACTCCATCAGCCTAAACAAACAACTCAGGAGGTTAACAGCATCCACAAAAGCCAAATCTCAGGTAAAATATCTATCCAGGTCAAGGACAACCACAAGGCTTTCTTCAGCTGTGTCCAAAACCTCAAAGGCGATAAACAGCAATGTACCAAATTAATTGCAAATGGTGCCACCTACACTGAGAAACAGAAGATAAAGCTAAACTCTGTCTGACAAGTTTGGCTCAAACTTCACACCCCTCTCCCCCAGATATTCCTTAGACTTTCCAATATCCATCTTGTCCTAGCTACCACTAAACAGCAGGTCCTCAAGGCATTCTACAAGCACAAGAACACTACATTGACAGGAATGAATAATGTCCCAGGATGCCTCCTTATTAGCACGAAAAAAAAGTTATACCTTACTATAACGTTCCATCCGAGTTGTTGATGATCTTCCAGTTATCACTGATGGGTTCGGTTCCGAGCCCTCGGAACCGAGTCGGAATTATACCAAGCTTGCATGCACCAAAAACTCTCGAGCTAAGCTGCAACCCACAATGCCCTTCACTCAGTTACCTCAGATCGAGTTTGCATGCAACATATAGAAGAAACCGAAAGTCAGAGGCCATCTCTGTGCAGAAACCCTGAAACACCACAAAGACCCAGAAGATCCGCCAGGAGCCTTTGGTGGGGGCTGGTGGGAGGGTGTGATGACTGGTAGAAGATCAACAACTCAGATGGAACGTTATGGTAAGACATAACTTCTTTATCTGAAGCTGTTAATCTTCTTCCTATTGATCACTGATGGGACAGAATTCCAAGCTACTTGGAGAACCTGGGTGGCCCTTATGGAAGAACATTCCTGAGAACTACTGAGCCAAAGGCCGCTCTTCCCCTGGAGATCAGATCCAATTTGTAATGCTTGATGAAGGTATGGGGTTTAGCCCAAAAGACGGCTGCACAGATGTCATCCATGGAAGCTCTAGAGTGGAAGGCAACAGACGCTGCTGTAGCCCTAGTTGAGTGAGCTTTGATTTGAGAAGGCTTAGATTCATTTGTGTTTAATATGAGAAGGTAATGCAATCCCTGAGCCATTTAGACAAAGTAACTTCAGATAATGCACACCCCATTCTAGGACCAGAAAAGGAAATGAAAAGTTGGTCCGACTTGCGAAAGGACTTAGCTCTGTCCAGGTAGAAACGTAGTTGTCTATGAACATCCAATGAATGCAGGCAGTATTCTCCCTTGTTTGAATAATTTGGAAAGAATACAGGGAGCTCAATGGACTCGTTAATAGAAAAGTCGGAAACCACCATGGGGAGAAAGGATAGATTAGTACGAAGTGATACTCTGTCCTTATGGAAGAGCAGATAGGAACTCGCAATGCATAAGACTTGCAACTCAGAAATTCGTCTGGCTGAAGTGACTGCTACCAAAAACAAGGATTTCCATGACAGGAATTTTAGATCGCATGTCGCAGCAGGTTCAAAAGGGGGTAAAAAGAGACACTGGAGAACCCGGGAGAGATTCCATGCCTCCACTGGTTGCCTGATAGGAGGTCTGCTATGGAAAATTCCCTTGAGGAAGGTCTTGCAAAGTTGGGTGGAAATAAGCAGGACTCCATCTGAACCATTATAGAAGTTAGAAATAGCTGCTAGATGGACTCGAATGGTGGAAGCTGATGCACCATTGCCAAACAACTCAGAAAGGTAATGAAGAATAGTAGCTATGGGAGATGAAAATGGATTTAGCATCCGATCATGTGACCAGATAGAGAATCTTTTCCATTTGTCCCTGTAAAGTTTTCTGGTGGATGCTTTGTGGGAGGCCAGGATAATATCACGGACAGATGAGGAGAGGATTTCCTGCAAGGCAACTAACGGAAGTGGAGAAGCCAAGCCATCAGCTTGAGAGTGGAAAGGTTCAGTGGAGTCAGCCCTTGTGGGTAAGATATGAGGTCATGACGAGTATCCGGAATCCAAGGAGGTTGTAACAGGTGAGGTCGGAGGAAGGGAAACCACACTTGACGAGGCCAGAATGGGGGAATGAGGATCAGTTTGCTTCTCAACAGGATAGTTTTCCTTAGAAAAAGAGGGATCAGAGGTATTGGGGATAAGCATAAAGGAGACCCTCGGGCCATTCATGAATCAAAGAGTCTCTCGGTGACTCCCCATGAGGGGGAAAGATGACAAAGTTGCTGCTGCAATTTGGTTCGAAGGGGAGGCGAAAAGGTTGCAGCATGGCTGGCCCCAACGGCTGAAGATTTCTGCCGTCACACTCGAATTGAGAGACCTCTCATGAGGACAAAGGATGCATCTGCTCAGCCTGTCTGCAATCACGTTGGAGCTCCCCGGGATATGCGTTGCGGTTGGAAGCTATCGCCCACTGCCAAATTCTCATGGCTTCGTGACAGACGGGGTAGGATTTGGTCCCTCCCTGTTTATGTAACGGACATGTTGTCTGACTGGATAGCAATCGTTCCTGAAGGAAGGAGCAGATGGAATGCTTGCAACGCCAACAGCACTGCTCCTAACTCCAGGACATTGATATGCAAGTTGACCTCTATGCTAGACCACGTGCCTTGGACTGAGTTTCCCTGGAAGTGCCCCCCCCCTATCAGGGAAGCGTCCGTGGTCACCGTGGCGCTGGGTTGGGGAGCCTGGAAGGGGCGACACCAAAGATTTTCGTCTGTACTCATCCACCAGAGGAGATCTTGTTTGCAGGAGTTGGTGATGAGAATCTGTGAAGTCAGGGGATGAAGACTGGACATCCACTGGGACAGAAGGAGCCACTGTAGCAGTCTCATATGTAATCTGGTTTGGGGAACAATCGGGATGGCCACCGCCATAGACCCCAGAGCCTGAAAAACTACCTTTGCAGACACCTTTCTTCGACAGAGTATTACTTGAACTTGTGCCCTTAATCTCTGATGCCTGTGAGAGGGAAGGGAGACCAGACTTGTTTTAGTGTTGAGTACTGCCCCTATAAATTCCAATTGTTGTGAAGGCTGAAGGTTGGATTTTTCCCAGTGAATGGTGATGCCCAGCGACTCCGATAGAATAGAGTGTAGCGGACGTCCCTGACCAGGAGGCACTTGGTGAGGGCGGAGAGGAGCCAATCGTCTAAATACGGAAACACCTGGAATCCCTGAAGTCTCAGATGAGCTCTGACCACTGCTAGGCATTTCATGAACACTCTGGGGGCCGTCAAGAGACCGAATGGCAGGGCTCTGAATTGGTAATGATTGGCTCCCAGCCGCAAGCGAAGGAGACTCCTGGAGAGTTTGTCCATTTTGATGTGGTAATACACATCCTGGAGGTCTATTGAGCACATCCACACACCCTCCCAAAGAAAAGGGAGGATGGATTGAATCGTGACCATGCGGAACTTGGTCTGAACCACTGATTTGTTTAGCTGAGATCCAAAATGGGCCTCCAGTTCCCTGTCTTTTTTGGCACTAAAAAGAATCTTGAGTAAAAACTGGATCCCCACTGGTCTGGGGGGACCTGTTGGTTGACTCATTTTTGACATAGCTTTCTTATTTCGGAAGCTGCCTCCTCCCTTTGACTGGGTGGAACATTGGGAAGGGATTTCGGAGGTCTTGGGTAAGATATCAGGGGTATGTGATAGCCTCTGGAAATTATTCTCTGCACCCATTGATCGTTTGTAATAGAGAGCCAGGCAGCTAGGTGCAGAGAGAAATGAGCCCCGACTGCTTCCAGAGGAAAGCATTCAGGTAGTGCTTCAGGAATGCTGCTACGGTCTTCCAGGGAAAGAATCTCTGGAGCCCTGATTTCGGGGATCCCCTCTGCCCCGAAAGAGGTGTCTTCCATTATTGGAACCCCCTCTGCCTTTGGGAGAGTCCTCACCACGTGCCTCACGGAAATGACCTTGAGACTTTTTGTGCCACATTTTTCACTCCTCTGGTTCCTGCAGAAAGAACGTTGAGGTTTGGAAAAACGTAGACCCACGACAGACAAGGTCTTCCTGTCTTGTTCACACCTGGCTGTGTCCTTGACCTTAGAACTGAACTAAGCTGATGGTTCAATAGGGGTGTTTAAAAAGGAAGACTTGAAGGAGTCCGTGAGGTCACAAATGTGTATCCAGGCATGGCATCTCATAACTACACCTGCACCTGCAGCTCTAGCCGCCCCTTCGGTTGCATGGGACAGCAACCTCATGGATGAGTTGGAAATTGACTCTACGGTGGCAAGTTGGGAAGCAACTTTATCACGTGCCCTGTCCGAAACTTGACTAGTGAGGGTTCCAGAGAGCTCAGTGATGAGATCTCTCTGAAGCCTCGTAAATTGTGCCAAAAAGTTCAGAGACCTGACGGCAAAGGTCGCTAAAGCAAAAACCTGCTTCCCTAACCTGTCCACTGCCCGGGACTCTCGGGTGGGTGGACAGTAGGACTTTCCTCCACAAGGTCCTTTTTCATAGCCGCTGCCACCACCATAGCGTCTACTGGTAAACCTCTAGACTAATGGGGTTGATCCTCTGGAGGGGAGAGTATCTTGTCTGATCTCCAGGGGATGGCCTCAACGGTGTTGGGATGCTTCCATGCCCGCTGTACGATGAGCTTAACTAACTCATCAGCGGGGGGGGGGGGGTCACCCAAGAAGTAGAGGACCGAGAGCGGAAGGCCTGCAGGAATACGGATTCCTCCGAGGAAGGGTTGGAGGGCTTCCAGTCACCCCTCTGCTTCAAGATTTCCAGGATGTCTCCAAATGAGACATCGTCCGGGGGTGACCATGGGGACCCTTCCCCATCATCGTAGTCCATATCTTCCATGAGGGACTCCTCTGGGCAGTCCATGTGTTTCCTCTTACACACCCGTTTCCTAGGAGGTTCTTCAGTGGGAGCATCTGAAGAAGACTCAGAAAGGGAAATACCCTGTACAGGGTTTTCCTGGGTCTTGCGCTCTAGGAGTCCTGGGGGGGGGGGGTGGCATTTGATAGCTGTAGCTCAGAGGGAATGAGTGGTAGTTCTGACGTAGGAGGATTGCTATCACCTGGAAAGCAGGCCCGCCAGAAGAGGAATGAGAGCCCGGAACTGAAGAAAACAGTTTTGGAACTGGGGTCACAACCCGCTCCACACAGTCCGCTCCCAGGGATGGAGCCTCAAGCAAAACTGGGGCAAGAGTCACCCACGGACCCGAAGACGGAACCAGCGAAACAACTGGAACCGAGGGTTCCACCCCCCCAAGCATGAGATTGAGGAAGGGTGGGGGTCTGACAGTACCAACACCCAAAGGGGCCTCGGAGCCACAGACACGGTTGTTGTCAGCACCAAGGCAAGGGGTCCTCTCGTAGACATTGGAAATATGAGCCTCGGAACCAAGGGGTCCAAGGGAGGAGAATACGTGGGGGTCGCCAGGGCAATGGACCCAAAATCTGGAGTGGGGTGGGCTCTAGGAAAATTTGTAATTCCCCTGGCGATCAGCAGCTGATCAAAGAAGCGCACCACGTCCAATTCAGATAGGCTCCTGGTGGACCTTACCGATGTCCCTGAGGGGGAATCTGGCCAGTCCAAAAAGGGGCTGAAGGCTTGTCCGGCAAATGGATCCGCAGACTGGGAGTACTGGGTCCATGGTGGATTGACAAATGGCACAGAGGATTCCAGTTTAGAAACCAGTAGCAGGGGAATAATCGTAGCTGAGAACGGGCTCGGCGCCGAAGCTGGGGTGGAGGTCAATAGCAGCTCCGAAGATGTTGTCGGAACTGACATCAGAGCGGAGATGGGGGACGTCGGTGCCAAGGTAGAGCCAGGCAAACTGACCAGAACCGAAGTTACAGTGTGGGCCATAGTCATCGGTGCCGGGACCAGTGTCGACGAGGCGATCATGGCCACTTCTGAATAAACCGCTGGAGCCAAACTCGGAGCTGAGGTGGTCGGAACAGAGGAGGCAATTTGATGCTCGGTAGAAGTCTTATGGGCCTTGTGCTTATGAGTCTTGCCCCTATCACCGGCCGGTGAAGAAGGGTCAGAACGATGATGTTTTTTGTCCACAGAAGGAGGAGGTGAGACCGCCGAGACAGAAATAGCCTCCAAAAAAGGAGATGGAACAGGCCCTTGAGGATTAACTTGTTTTGTCTTTCATTCAGTGTCCGCTGACTGAAGCTGGCACAAATGTCACAGGGAGGTTTCGCCAATAAGTGCGGAACCCCCAAACAATACACACATTCCTCATGAAGATCACTATTCGCGAGTTTACCACTGCAAGAAGAGCAGTGTTTAAACACAGTCATCCTTTTCTTTTCAGACATAACAACAGCAACACACACAACGCTAACTAGAAAGAAAAGTTATAGAGAGAGAGGGAAATACCAACAATGGTATTGGGAATACTACAAGTGTAAAAAGGGCCAATACCAACAATGGTACAATAAAAAGAGATACCTGTGGGAAGAGCGGATTGTGAAAATAGAGAAACATAATAATTTAACAGAAAAGAACTTATAAATACTTATAAAATTTGAAAAATACAACACTTAGCTGGAGAGCTCAGTGAAACTCTGCTATATGGCTCGGCGGCAAACGAGATCTGGGGTAACTGAGTGAAGGGCATTGTGGGTAGCAGCTTAGCTCGAGAGTTTTTGGCGCACGCAAGCTTGGTATAAGGCTGACTCGGTTCCGAGGGCTCCGAACCGAACCCATCAGTGATCAATAGGAAGAAGATTAACAACTTCAGATAATAAGTTATGTACTTATCATAACGTTTCATGCATGTTGTCCATCTCATCCTTTATTCTCACTGATGGGTGGGATCCAATCCATTGGATCTGTCTCGGCCATTCTAACAGCTTGAGGTCTTTAGTAAAGCTCGTGGGCATCCCTCTTCACCCATAATGCACCCCTCTAGCTACTTCAGATCCTGTTTGCCTGAAGTAATCTTACACAGGTAAGGCAGAAATCTTACGTATATGTAAAAATAACTGTACATATTAAACATAAACCAGGGAATAAGTTTTGAGGCTATATATATCGACTGTACTCAACTATGCCACTCCATCTCCCAGGAGTATAGGCTGAGGGGTATCGAGGGAGGGTTGTGAGAATAAAGGACGAGATGGACAACAAACATGGAACATTATGGTAAGTACATAACTTCTTTATGTGATGTTGTCAATCTCGCCTTTATTCTCACTGATGGGAATGCGTCTCGAGTGCCTCATGTGAGAATATTCCTCAGAACCATAGAACTAAAAGAGGGTCTACTCCTAGAGGCCAAATCCACTCTGTCATGAGTGACAAAGGTATGAAATTTTTGCCCAAGTTGCTGTAGCACAGATGTTATTCAATGGTAGTGTAGCATGAAAGCCTGCAGATGTAGCAACAGATATTGTGGAATAAGCGTTAAGCTCAACTGGAAGTGTTTTATTCATCAAATTATAAATGTAGGATATACAGAGCATATGCCATTTAGACAAGGTAACTTTTGTGGGTCTATATCAGAAAAGCGAAAGCTGAAAACAGCGAACGCTCTTATATCGAACTTAAAAAAACGAAACCACACAAAGTCGAATGTGCGAAACAGTGATTTTTTTCCCCCAGGGAAAAAAAATCTACAGACAAAATACAGTGTTCACCCCCCCCCCCCAACTTAAATATACCAACTCCGAGATCGCACCACAGTGGAGGAAATGGCAAAGTCCAGAGAATGGCCCAGCGATTTTTTTCCTTGGGAAAACAAATCGCTATTCCGGCCGTTCGACATTGTGTGGTTTCGTTTTTTTAAGTTCGATATAAGAGTGTCCACTGTTTTCAGCTTTCGCTCTTCTGATATAGACCCACTTTTGTAACTGGAAGACCTTTTTTAATGTCAGAGTAAGAGATAAAGAGTTGGTCTGATTTTCTGATGATAGAAGTTCTACGCAAGTACAATAACTGTCTATGAACATCCACGAGATGTAATGAATAGTCTCCTCTATTCTGAAAGTTAGGAAAGAAAACTGGCAGGTCTATCGATTGACTGAGGTTACTTTATGAGACAACTTTTGGTAGAAATGAAGGGTTAGTGCATAAAAAAACTCTGTCTTTATGAAAGACTTAAGTATGGGGGCTTAGCAGCTAAAGCTTGTAATTCAGACACTCTTCTGGTTGAAGTAATAGCCACTAAAAAGAGTGTTTTCCAGGACAGACACTTCAACTCACATGTTGCTGATGGCTCAAAGGGAGGATAGATAATGTTAGATAAGATAAAATTAAAATCCCAAAGGGGTGCTGGATTTCTGTATGGGGGTTTTAACGTAGTGGTTCCTTTTAAAAACACTTTACAAAGTCTATGTGAAATGATTGAAGAACTATTTAGTCCTATATGAAAATTGGAAATTGCTGCCAGCTGAATAATAATAGTTGTTGCAGCAGCTCCATCATTGAAGAGTTTTATCAGATATTATGGGACAGAATGTATGGGTGCAGAAACTGGGTCTATCTGACTCTCGCTGGCTCATGTAACAAATCTCCATTTACTATGCTACAATTTTTGTGTAGATATCTTACGGAAGATAATAATATATGTTTGACTGGAGAGGAAAGAGATGGAAACCTAGTAATCAGTGAAACTGGAGCAACCAAGCTGTTAGTTTGAGATTGTCTAAGTTTGTGTGAGTCATCCCTGATGGGTGAGTCAGTAGGTCTGGGGCAGGGTCCAGAATCCATGGTTCGTACTGAAGGTGAGGCTGTAGAAAGGAAAACCAGACTTAACAAGGCCAATACGGGAAAATTAGAATTACTGTCATCTCCAACAAACTTGCTTTCTGCAAAAACATGGATACCAGGGACTGCTGGAAAGGCATAAAGAAGTCCCAATGGCCAATTGTGAACAAATGCTCCCCTTGGTGACTCCCCCGTGAGGGGATCAGGGCAAACTAGTTGCTGCATTTGGAATTGGTGAGTGATGCGAAAAGGTCGCAGCAAGGCTAGCCCCATATCCAGAAGATTTGTTCCATTATCTTCTGGTTGAGGGACCACTCATGAGGCCATAAAATGGCTCTGCTCAATTTGTCTGCAATCATGTTGGATTTCCCCAGGATGTGCTTTGCCATCAGAAAATGACTGAAGGTGGTAGCCCATTACCAGACCCTCATATATTCTCAACAAAGGGGGGTAAGATCTGTTTCCTCCCTGTTTATATACCAGACAACGGGCATATTGTCTGACTGGATTGCTATCATTCCTAGAGGGAGAGTGTACTTAAGTGCTTGCAATGCCAAAAGCACCACCCTCATCTCCTGGATGTTTATGTGCAAATGCGCCTCCCATTCCTGCCAGATGCCTTGGACTTTCATCCCTAGATAATGCTCCCCCCCATCAGGAAAGCATATGTGGTTACCATGGCCTGGGGTTGGGAGGGGGTGAAAGGACAGCCTAGAGATACTAATGGAGAGTGAATCCACCATTGGAGATCTTTCTTGCAGCAGTTGGTTATCAAGATTTTGTGTGACACTGGAAGTTCCAAGACTGACCACTGAGTGGAAAGTAGCCATTGAAGTATTCTTATGTGAATGTGAGCTAGAGGAATGAGGACAATTACTGCAACCATTTTGCCTAGCACTTGAAGGACCAGCCTTGTGGATGGACCAGCCTTGCGGATGGTCACATCTTCCAGATTAATAGTCTTACATGATGCCGAAGATCGTTTAACCTGTCTTTTGGAAGCCTTGCTACCATTGTGGTTGCATCTAACTCTGCTCCTATGAAGGTTAAGTTCTGACATGGCTCTGGAGCAGATTATTTTTAGTTTACGGTAATACCTAGGAAAGAACAGAGCTGAAGGGGTAATCCCTGACTTGTAGCAC
Source organism: Protopterus annectens (assembly GCF_019279795.1). Taxonomy (NCBI): domain Eukaryota; kingdom Metazoa; phylum Chordata; order Ceratodontiformes; family Protopteridae; genus Protopterus; species Protopterus annectens. The sequence goes on from NC_056740.1 coordinate 421,234,936, forward strand.
AAGATGCCTGATCGGGGCAGTTTTGAGCCAATTGTCCAGATATGGAAACACATGGCATCCTAGGCATCTCAGGTGAGCCGCCACTACTGCCATACACTTGGTGAATACTCTGGGGGCTGTATCAAGTCAGAGCTTGAAACTGGAAGTGACTGGCTCCTAGCTGGAAGCACGGGTACTTCTTGGATTGCCTTTCCATTTTGATGTGGTAGTATGCATCCTGGAGGTATACAGAGCACATCCAATTGTCTTTTCCAAGGAACGGAAGTACAGACTGTAGTGTTCGCATCTGGAACTTGGTCTTTGTGACAGATTTGTTAAGATTGCTGAGGTCTAAGATGGGTCTCCAGTCTCCTGTTTTCTTTGGCATTAAAAAGAATCTTCAGTAAGTTCTGGATCCTCTCTGGTCTGCAGGAACTTCTTGGAAGACTCTTTCTTAGCAACGTTTGGATTTCTAATGTTGCTTGTTCCTTTTGACTGGGTGGAACATCTGGAACTGACTTGTTTATTGGAGTGGGGAAGGAGAAGGTATGATATATCCTCTGGATATTATGTCCTGTACCCATTTGTCTCTTGTTATCTTTTGCCAGGTTTTGCGGTGCAGTGACAAACAAACACTACCTCCAGAGGTGAACAATCGGGCAGTCGTTCAGGAGCGCTGGAACGGTCTGCCAAAGAAAGATTCTCTGGAGCCCTGATTCTGTGGACCTCCTATGCCACGACAGTGGCATCTTCCATTATTTTTTGGGAACTTTCACCTTGAGTGACCTGGAAGGACCTTTGTGATTTTCTGAACTACATTTTTCCACTACCCCTCTGACCCTTAGGAAAGGGTCTGATAGGTGTGGAAAAACACATTTCAACGGCAGACAAGGTCTTTCCCTCTTGTTCACACCTGGTGAGTGTCCCTAACTTTAGGCCCAAAAAAGAGAGGAGCCACTGAAAGTGGCATTCACAAAGGAAGATTTGAAGGGCCAAGAGAAATGCCTGAACCCACCACTCTACTCACTCCATCTGCTGAATATGAAATGAGTCTCACGGATGAGTTGATGACAGAATTAAGGATGGCGAGCTTAGTGCTGGCTTTATCCCTGCTGCCTCCTCAGCTACAGGTCTTTGCAGGGAATCTAAGTTTCTTTAAAAGATTGTTCTGTAGTCTAGTGAAGTGGGTGAGGTAGTTCAGCAACCGCAAGGAAAGAGTCACTGATGAAAAGATGCACTTCCCGTACCTATCCATGGTCCTAGAATCCTTCTTAGAAGGATGGATAGAGGAACTGGTCTTGGGCAGTTCTTTTTTGGTGACCGCTACCATGACCATGGCATCCGCTGCTACACCTTTTGTCAAAAAGGATTTGTCCTTTGGGGCTGTGATGTATTTATTTGGCCTCCTAGGAATAGGTTCTATAGAGTCAGGGGTCTCCCAAGCCTTCTGATAGATTAACTCAATAAGCTCATCGGAAGGTGGGGTCACCCAAGAGGTTGAAGGGTGAGACCCAAAGGCCTTCAGGTTCACTGACTCCTCGGCTGAAGGGGTTGTGGACTGCCAGTCACCCCTCTGCTTCAAAATTTCCAGGATGTCTCCAAAGGAGACATCTTCAGGAGGTGACTGTGGTGACCCTTCCTTTATCAGAAGTGATAGATTCCTCTGGGGATTCAAGATGCTTCCTCTTGCAGGTCCTCTTCCAAAGGACCTCCTCAGTGGGATATTCTGGAGAGGTTTCAGATGGGGGGGGGTGTCCACTGATGGACAACCTGAGGCCTGGGGTCTCTGCAGTCCCATGGGCAGGATGCATGAGAGGCCAAAGACCCCTGCAGAAAGTTGGGAGGAAGATCCAAGGGAAACTGTGTCTGAGACTGTGAAGCAGTCAGCACCCTCCTCATAACCTCAACGTTCTCTGCCCCTGCTCCAAAGAACACCCCAGATCCAACAAAAAGGTTGTTGGTGTTGAAGGCATCTCTGGTGCAGAAAACAAAAGCTCTGAGGCAGAGGTGGAAGCGGACCTCATTTGCGCCGAAGCCCCCAGAGGCAGTGTCAGATCCAGAGAGATCCGAGCTGGCTCCGCGGACCTGACCAGAGTGTGTCGGCTCCCAGAGGTTCCCTGCTCCAACTGAGTGGAAACTCTCAGGGCAGTTATCAGATTTGAAGACTCTACGGGTTTCAGAACAGATACAGACACTAGCTGGATGTTGGAATCTTCTGGCTCCAAAACCAAAGGATGGATCGGAGGAGGAGCAGATGCCGAGGTGGAAGACTGTGACTTGTCCAATGCCTGTGGGTTCAGATGCAGAAATAGTATGGCCAAGGCTGGTGTCTTCAGTAACCTTTGCACCACTTTGTCCACATCTTCATCGGAGAGGCTCCTGGTCGACCAGGTGGAGAGGGTAGGAACCCTTGATCTAGTTAGAAAGGTGAAGGAAGCCAAGAAGTGATCAGCTCCAAGAAAGGAGATTGGCTCCGATATCTGAATTCAGCTGGCAAGGTCAATTTTGGAGCCAAAAATTCAGAAATGGTAGACTTTGGAGCTGTACATTCTGACTGCTCTTGGATCTGGTTTGAGCTGTCTGCACTGATGAAACAGTTGGAGCTGACAGTTTGGATATTTTCTGCTTCAGCTCCAAAGAAGATTTCAGAGCCGAAGAAGGTCTCATTGAAGACTTGTCCAATTTGGGAGAAGACTCGGAAAATATAGCCTCAGAAAAAGGGGTTTTTAACATCCCCTTCAGAATACACTTGTTCTTGCACTCTAAGGGCACTCTCTGGTTGAACCCATGACAAACTGAACAGGATTCTTATAGATAGAGAGGCCCCAAGCAATACATACACAAAATGTGCAAATCGCTAAGGGGCATCTTCTTCCCAAATTTCTCACACTTCTTGAAGCCAAGAGGCTTCCCTTCTTTTTGTGACATACTTAGAAAGGAAAGGGAAACACTTGCAAACACTAAATAAACTAGGACAGTATACAGTAGAAAAATATTTTTTTTTTTAAATCACCCTTTAAGTAAATGGACGAATGGGACAGCAAGAAAGGATAAAGAAGTAAAGTCTTCTAACTAAAATGGACATTGGTTAGATGCCCTCTAGCTTAAATGGACACTAACCACAGAGAGTAATGGGTAAAAGCAGTATAAATGGGCCTATCACTCACACTAAGGGTAAAGATACAAAGGCTGTTTAAATGGAAAAAAACTATTAAGAGAAAAAAGTTAAGAAATATAAAATGAAAAACACTTAGTCCAGAGCTTGCTGGGAGAACCTCCTTGTTCACAGAGCAGCAAACAAAATCTGGGGAAGTTAGAGGGGTGCATTATGGATAAAGAGGGATACCCATAAGCTTTGCTGAAGACCTTAAGCTTTTTGAATGGCCGAGATGGATCCGATGGATCTGATCCAACCCATCAGTGAGAATAAAATCAGTGAGAATAAAGGCAAGATTAACAACATCACATCGAAGGTTATGTACTTACCACAATGATAGATCCATGTTGTCTGATTTTTGTCCAGTTTAACATAAGGGACATCGGATCAAATCAGATCCCACCTCAGCACCGAATCTGAAGCTTCCTTGGTTCCAGGGCTTGACCCCTCTCCTACCCATAATCCCTTATACTGCACTCCAATACCTCAGATCAAGTTTGCTCTATAGAAAAATGTGTATACCTATTAAAGGAAAAAGGTAGTCTCTAAACGCAAAAAGTGGAAATGGACCAGGTGAAATAGTTAATGTAATGCAGTAGTATTGGTCAGAAACAATATTGGCTACAGACAGGGTGTAGTGGAGATG